>NW_010296437.1:48798-50891 GCF_000700745.2 Antrostomus carolinensis | reverse complement strand
TGGCTCTGAAAGCCACCTCCTCCAGAGGGAAATGTTTTTGATGTTGTAAACACTGGCCAGGAAGACAGATAAGGAGAAAGTCAGAAATGCTACTTTTGCTAAATAACGTTAAATTTTAAAGCCTAAATTTTAGCAGATTGCTAGCAATGAGAAGACCACTAGCCATTTCTACTTTCCCCCCACCTAGTACAATATGTGCAATAGCACACACCAAAGACAGGCAGACTGTTCCTTGCTTTTCCATCTGTAGTATCTGCGTTCAGACTCTCCTGTTACAAGATAAGGATTCAGGTACATCCCACATGGCACAGTACAGAACCACAATGTGTCAAACGCTGTCAAATGTGCGTCAGACCCCTTCCCCGTTCCTTTTAATTTCCCTTTCACAACTAATGGAACAACTCACAGATTCAGAAGTACAACTTCTGAAAGTCCTGGTCTCTAATTTTGCAAATCTTTTCTTTTTCTCCCTTACCTGGAAGCAGTGTACAAGCTGGTTTGTACTCCATTTCCCCTTTACACTTGTTTGCACTCATTCCTAAAGTCCAGAGAAAGTTACTCGCTCCCTTTTTCACTACTGGTAACCTCACATTTTGAACCTCAGCATTTGACAAAAAAAGTACAAAATACTACATATAAAACTATTCTTTTTTTTTTTCTTTTTTTTTTTTTTTTTTTTCCAACAAATGGTCAAGTATTGATCCCTTGGAAACTGTTAGTCTTCTCTCTCTCTCCACCCTGGAATTCCTGAAATACTACATTTTTTTGCATAATTGCAAAAACTAGCAGAAATGAGTGATGTAATGGAAAAGTAATGAAGCTGAGTAGAAAACTATACTTTTAACAGCTGAAAGAAGGGATCACAAGGCTGCATAGGAGAACTGATGCCCTGCAGGAACATGTTTCTCCAAGTGATGCAGCACTTCTGTACCTGGATTCAGTTCACAGCTTCCAATGGGCAGGTCACTTGGATGAAGCTTCCATTATGTGACCCAGAAACATGATGTTGGGCCAAACAAAGGAAGCTTATTAAAGGTCACATTTGCCTTTCTGGATAACTTAATGAGATTATTTTCTTTCCCCCACTCCCGAAGCATTTCTCAAATGACTAGCCTAAAGAGAAGGAAATTGCCAGTTTTTTAATGATTCTACAGTGTGTTGCTATTACGATGATATTTTAGGACTAGAAATTGGCTGATGGATGGATGGAAAGGTGAAAAGAAAGAGCCTTTTTCCAAGAAAAGAGTACCCAGCAGGCTTTACAATTCAGTAATATTTGTTGCCAAAAATGTTTTGAATGTGTCATTAGAACTTTTCATACATTTCAGAACCACTCCATTTATTTTACATGAAAATGCACCTGTGAGGTTTTTTTTTTTCTGTGCAAGTCTTAGTCTGCAACAAAAGGGTTTTGCTGTAAGCTGAAGATGCCCTAGGCCATGAGTGTGCTCTGCTATTTTCCATGAAATTTAAGATTGCAGTCAGCTGTCAGACTTCTGTTTCCTCTTTTACCAGAAAACGTAATTAATCCTGTGAGCTAACTTAGAAGTGGAACTTCAGCAAGAGTGGAAAACTTGGATTTGGGGACACTTCCCCTCTGAAAAGGTCACTCTGTGCCTAGAACACAATCTCTCATTTCCGTTCTTGTTCCTTTGCAGCTTTGGAAAGTGAAATATTCCCCGGTGTTTGTGGGAATATACAGAGCAAGGAGAGATGTGTGACTAATAGTTGTGATAATTATATCCCTACTCTTGTCCTCCTGAAGCATTTCCCATTTACCTGTTTTTCCATCAGCTCTTTTAGAGTCCAGACCAATGGATTCTTCCATTTACTATTTCTATATACCATGGCAAAACCCAGGTGCTCCAAGTGCCTTAAAATCAGTAAACCAAACAGCCCAACCCTGACTCAGAGATTAAGTTATTTTACTCTGAAGAAAGCATGTCAGCTATGTTCATTATCTATTGCCATGCTGCTGAAATGCTTTTTTTTCCCCACACTAAATGGTGAGTGACAATGAAACTTTCTAATGCATACCTGGGTCATAAATGAATGTGAAGAGTCCTGTACTGTTAGAAGACATTAGCTCTTTC
>NW_010296437.1:21359-48788 GCF_000700745.2 Antrostomus carolinensis | reverse complement strand
CTTTCCCTGGCCTCCAGAGCACGTAGAGGTGCGTGAAACTAGTGGTGGTATGAAAGGGAATGATTTTTTTTTTTTTCCCTCCTTAGATGTGAAGAATTAAAGGATTTATTAAGAGAAAAGAAATGTTGGACCCTGGTATGTGATTCCATATTGATGCTGGTACTTGCTGATACAATCTTACTGATGCGGACAAGGCTGTTTGCATCCTGTTTTGCAGCAGGGCCCTGAGGGCAAGAGCCTCAGCCCTAAAACTGCCCTGGGGCAAAAGAGGGGGCCTGACAGAGCTTTCTGGGGTGGGGAAGACCCCAGCCCCTTCTCTAAGACCCCAGGGATGGCCAACTGCTAGAGCTCTGTCTTTCAGCACTGGCCTGGGGCACAGCTCCACTATGCTGCTGGTCAGGGACGGCTCAAGGCATTTACTGTAATCAGGTTCATTGTTTTGCCCTTAGTAAAAAACACCAGTAATTATGACTTGTCTTCCTCCTGTGAAGAAAGTGACTAGCCTGGTGATATGCAATAAAAATAACTGAAGAAGTAAAAGATAGTGTTTCAAAGTAATTTTTATAAAGCCAGAGACATGATCTTTCTAGCCACTTCAATAAATACAGGGTGGTGATTAGCACATAAAACTGAGTAATTGTAGTTTTTTAACTCAACTCAGTATAATTTGCTTAAGTATCTACGTCAATCAAAGTTATATTTAGATTGACACTGTAGGGATATGTAAAACCTATTTATTACTGAATAAATATTTAAAGAGATTATATAAGCAGTAATGTCCAAGGCTCAAGGATTTTCCTTGAAAAGATGAAGATTAGTTATAGATAATAGCTTAATATAGAACTATTCATCTGGTTATCTAGAATAGTCTAAGCATTAATAATTATAGCCCTAGGCTTATGAAAGGGAACAGTTCCTCCCCTGCCCCCTCAGACATAAAGGTCTGGATTTATTTGCCCTCACGGAGTATCTCCAGTGGCATTAGAAATATCCACTCGGGACTGGGAGGGGGATACACGTGCACTTGTAGAACGATAGCTGGGAGGCGTGCAGGATAGGCTAGGGCATCTTAAATCATGTGCTCCTCAGTACCCAGTGCTACCAGAACCCTGTCTTTCACTAAATAAATAAATGCAGGCAAGGGCATAAAAAATGGTCTTAATTTAGGGTGACTTTCTCTGGGAGCTTCCACAGAAAACAAAGTTTAGAACAAAACCTGAAGATTTCAAAAGTAATTCGGAAGCATTACTTCGTATTAAATGTTATTTTCCATTTATGTGCCAACCCTGATTTTCAAAGGCAAAGTGACAAGATACTGAGGGTATGAATGCAAGCACAAAATTTTAAAGTTACAAAGAAAGTTAACATAACATGAAATTTTGGGTTGTCCCATTTTGCCAAAAAACTTGAGAATTATCAGTATTAAGATTAGAATTTTCTTATTTTAATATGGCCACTAAAGAAAAACAAACCCTCCTTTTTTTACGTTGTATTGTGGATACTTGCTTTGAAATATGCCTACTTTCTAAGCTAAGGACAGCAGTATCCTTGCAGTAGTCTCCTGTCAGAGGTGTAAGTTTCCTGCTCTCAATCATTTCCTAGCACTGAGACTTGTAATGCTTGAAGTGAGTTTATCTGCAGTTATTAATTTTCTTCAACTCTTTTGGAAGGAGAACTATCAAAAATAGATATATGCAATGGTATCATTTAACTAAGAAGCATAATGCATGCAAAATTTGGCCTTCAGGAAATGATATCAAGTAGGTCACTTTAATAATTGACTTGGAATTTTTTTTTTTTTTAGCTCCTTTCAAGTCTTTTTGTCAAATTTTCAGAGCTATGTAGCAAGTGAAGGAAATGTGAGTTTTCCCTTGCAGAACTGACGATGGCTTGATCCTTCCAGTTTGCTCTCATTCTTGCAGAGCACTATTTTGTTCCCGAATCTGATAGCCTCCACATCAGTATGTTTTATTGCTCTCTGGCCAGTATCTCCTGGGCACACAATCTTTTTGGTCCCAATTGTATAGAAATACCAAATGAGGGCTCTCTAGTGTTCTGCATGGGCTAACTACCAAATTTCCAAAGCTGTCGAGAACTCTGTGTTCGATTCCTGTCAAAATTAACACCCCCTGTTCCGTGTCTGTTGTTGCTGCCCAGGACCTGTTTCTGCAGCTGTTTCACAAGTGCTCTTGGTAGTTTAATGTAATTGCTACTGCCTTTTCAAGCATCAGTTGAGTCTTCACTAGCTGTAGTGATGGTTAGATTTCAGTTTTTCAAGCTGCAGTTTCTTCCTAGGGAATCTATTCTCTGTTATGATTACATTTCCATCGCCCTTCAGGAAGATTTCTAAGGTACACATCTATTTCTTATCTTTCTGAGTAGAGGACAAAGCAATAAAAACATTTTAACTGCTTTTTAAGCTCTATTTTAATTGGCCTAACTCCCTTTGATGGTTTACATTTGTATTAACAAACATACAAAAAGATCTGAGGTAAAAAAAAAAAAAATAACTAACTTGGGCAACATTGCTCTAATAATTTAATTTACAACCAAGTGAAACATAACTTTAAATACCTAAGGGTTATAACTATTTTCCCCATTTAATTCCATAGCATGTTTGTATGTGGAAAGAGGCATATGTCTGGTTTTATTTGTTTTTACAATTGTGTCATATAGCCTTTTCTGATGTTTTGTGGATCACAGATGGAGAAATATTAGCCTAGAAGCTGTATATCTGTCACACCACCCCTCACGTACATACATCTGTGTCTGTAAAATCTTAAAACTGCTTAACTTTTTAATGTGCTCTTGGAATTCTATTTTCCACTGAAAGCTGAAAACGCATGTAATGCTTAGTGGCATTGAATTGTGTTATTCCCAAAATACTTGATTTTAAAATCAGTCAAACAGATGTTTTGATTTTTTTTTTTTCCTTAAACGATACCTTATTAGCCTAGTAAACTTCCTCTTCATGCAACTGTTCAGAGCTCCTTTCATTGTCCCAAATGGACTCCTTGCATTTAGATAATACACTTATTTGCAACCCCACGCAAACTATCTGTTTCTTTTAATGTACTTTTTTTCTTAAATAAACTTCAGAGTGAACCTATTATTGTGATATGAAAAGGTTGATAGTTGTAGAAAAGTAAGAAATCTGAAAGAGATGGCTCATGTGTCTTCTGCTCAGCTCGCTGGTAACACCAGCCTTTCCAGCTTGTACTGGTGCGTGAGGTTGTTCCATTCCAGGTGCAGGACTTCTCATTTCTCCTCGCTGAGCTTC
The DNA here is from genome assembly GCF_000700745.2 of Antrostomus carolinensis. Taxonomy (NCBI): domain Eukaryota; kingdom Metazoa; phylum Chordata; class Aves; order Caprimulgiformes; family Caprimulgidae; genus Antrostomus; species Antrostomus carolinensis. The sequence goes on along the minus strand of NW_010296437.1, from coordinate 45,508 downwards.
ATGAGGTCTCTGTCAGCCCATTCCTGCAGTATTTGAGGTCCCTGTGAATGGCAGCACTGCCGCCTCATGCATCAACTGGACCCACCCCTCCTCAGTGCCACCTGCAGTGTTGCTGAGAGTGACTCCCACTCCATCATCTAAGTCTTAGATGAAGACATCAGGCAACATTATCCCTGGTACCGTGCCCTGAGAAACTCTTAATTCTAAACAGGAAAAGGTTCGATGTTAGCCAGTGACCACTATTACTTGATCCTAATGGTCCACTGCTTTTCAACCCACTTGCAGTTTGTCCATCCAGTCTGCTTGCCCTAGTTTGACTACTGGGAGTCTTTGGAAGATCTTGTCAAAAGCCTTGCTAATGAGAAAGAAAATTACATGCACTGTTCTCATCTACAGAGCCAGTCATTTCACAGCAATTGGCTGAGCTGATCAAGAACAATTTCTTCTTAGTAAATCCATATTTTTCCAAATTGTTGTCTTCATATACTTGGCAGTGTCTTCTGCGAGGACTTGCTTCACAGTTTTCTCAAGGAGAAGAGGTTAGACTGACCACCTGTAGTTCCCTCTGCCTTTTATTGAAGATGGTTTGTCACAGCTTTCCGAAGGTGATAGACATCTGCCTTTCTATGCCATCAATCAAATATAGCACCAGTCTTGGATACAGCCTGTCCAGTCCCATGGACCTATATGTGTCCAGCTTGCTTCTATAAATCCTTGACATGATCTTTGCCAGTCATGGGTAGTACTTCTTTCCCCCAGACTTTGTTAGTACATCTTGGGAAAAAGCTCGATGTCAGTGCTTCATACTGTTAGTGCCATTGATCAGTGCCAAGGTTGGGAAGAAGTGCTGGGATTGAACAGCTGGGAGGAGACAGATGGAGTAAGAAGTAGTAAATGGCTGACAGCCATATCAACAAACAAAGGATTTATGTTATTTATTTTGAGTTGTTGATGCTGAAGACAAAGCAGATTTAAGTATTTGGGAATGAGGCAGATGGGATGGAAGTGGCTTCCAGAAGCATGGGGAGAAGACAACCCCATTTGGGGTTGCATATGTCAAGTCATATGCTAACGTAGATAACAAAATAGATATTTACATTTGCAGTAAGTCTGTAGCAGCTTTCTGTTGTTAACTACTGGTGAATGATTACGCTTTTGTTTTTTACAATGATCTGTACTTTAAAATAGTATATTTGGCACTGGAATTAAACTAATAGAGTTAATAATTACTAGCCACACATTATTGTAATTAATCTTTTTCTAAAATCCAGATACTGCAGACACGAAAGACGTATCATTTTAGGCAGCAATGGATGAATTGCAGTATTTTCCCAGGCATTGGACTAGGTTGTGCCCCAGATTCTGCTGCTGACTCTCAGTTTATCCCCTGGTGGACACCATACAGTCTCTCTCCTTCCCCAGCTTTCCTTCCTCTCACCAGCTATTTCAATGCAGATGTATGAGATCTTTCTTATGATTCAGTATACCATGGGACCTTGGTCTTGACTGAGCTGCCAGGATCTATGACTACGTAAAAATATATGTTGTTTACCTGTGAAGTCAAACAGTTTCTAGTAAGAGTAAGCACTCTACATTTCCTTACATCACCTATACTGGCTTCTCCACACTTGGGGAATGCACGTCACGTACAGAGCTCACAGCACTCTTCAACAGCAACTACTGTCACCTTAGACGTTACAAGGTATTAATGATTTGTCAAGAGAGAAAAAAGCCTGATCTATTTCAATCAACTGATCAGTGAATATTTGCTCTAAGATCTAGTGATCTGGGCTATATACAAACACTTTAAGGGCCTGATGTGGAAAATGGGAATAAAATAGCTGGTTAAGTGTTTATAATGAGGATAGGAGAGAAGCATATAATTAGATTGAATAGACATAAAACCAGCTCTTTAAAAACCTGCTCATTATTGTTTTAATAGCTGGAGTGTGCATTTGCTGTGTGGATGTGTGCAGCTACTTCTAAATTATTGCTACAGCAAGGCTTTCATTCAACTCCTTAGGTTTTGTACTTGCCCGTTTTCCTGATGAATTCTTTTCTGTCTTTTTTTTCCTAAAAAAAACCCAAAACAAAACCCAAAAACCAGAACTCACATAGAAGCAAAGGGAAACTTAAAAAAACCTGTGTAAGTCATAGAGGAATACCTCATAACTCCCCAAATTACCCTTTTCACCTATCATTGTTGCAATATTTCGTGGAAAGTCAAAAGCGCGTTGGGTGATTGCTACAAGCGAGTGAAAGGGTGATGTAGGAGAAATTTTTAAAATGCTGTAAAAGTTGCTTTTAAACTATGACCATCAGAAATTTATAAGGTTCTTAACGAGGCTTCATACTGAGCTGCATATTTTCTACTTAAGCTAAACATAGTATTTGTCATAGAAAGCCGTTTTCCTGTCTTTGTATTCATCGCAATTATATATGTTATGTCTTGTTCTCTTGCATTATAAAGAGCTGTGTTTTCCCCTAGGTGTATCTTCCATGACTACAGTGCAGATTTTCTCTCTAATTTTTTTTTTATGGACTACAGTCTTACAGATTCAGTTGGGTTTGTAACCAAACGTATTGTGCTGTGCTGCAAGAACAGTCAGGAAACAAACTTTGAGTAACTCATGGAAAATCAAACCACTTCTCAAGTATTTCAGAAATAAGATTGTGCTTTTTGTTTCTCAGATGTTCAACAACTTTTTTGGTTGGGTTGGTTTGTTTTGGTTTGGGGGTTTTTTTTCAGTTTAGGCAACTTCAAAAGTGTTTTGCTGACTTTGAAAACAGTCTTTTTGCTTTATTAACTTGATATTCTTTAGGTAATTTGAACTACTTCACTGAAAACACCTCCTAATGTTTTGAGGTGTAATTGCAGAGCAGTTTGCAGTTAATAAAGAACAGCAGTTTGCAAAGTGAACCTCCTAGCATCACATCCGTCTTTTTCTTTCTTGGTGAGGAATTATGGTTAGGACTTCATTTGGGAAAGGCAGTGCTTCTTCGTCTTTCTAAAACAGACATGTCACTTTAAAAGGGATGATCAGAAAGCTCCCTCCCTGTGTTCTTCAAACAAGTATATCTCAAGACAATAAAGTGTCTAAATCGTTGCATTATTAACGATGTACCAAAAAGCCCTCTCTTTCCAAGTGGAATGCTCAGTCATTTAAACTTTTTACTCTGAAATTATCAGCAACAATTTTAATGGTGCAGCTGGCTATAAATGGAGGCAGGTTGCCCATGGCAATGTCAGATGGGATCGCATCAGGCTGAAGACCCTGGCAGTAATCGGGGCTGACAGCTTCCCCCATTACTGCTTTTCCCTCGCCGCTCTGTCGGCACGCGGCGTGATGCAAACAGACAGGCTGTGCGCTGTGCGTGCGCTCGATGTATCGGCATCCCGAGTCCTGAGCTCACGGCGTTGCTCTTGCGAAATTCTGCAGATTTGGTAATAAAGTTAAAGGTTTGGCAAGGTCAGCAAAAAGATCATTTTCTCGATAATAGTGTTTAAATAACAAAGAGGGTTGTTTTTTATAGTCCGGGAATGGTTGTTTTTTAGCTGTGCTATATTCTGGCTTTCCAAGTGTCTTCCCTGTAGAGCTAAACTGCTTTCAGGACCGATAACTTGTCAAACCACTAAAATGGAGAACAGTAGAGGTAGCAAAACCTATCAAGCAGCTTTAGAAACACGGGGTAATCTATAACAATTCTCCTTTTCAGTGGGTTTGTGTGCTTTTGGCAGACACCATTCCTGTTTGTAGCTCTGAGAAGCTGCGGCACTGATTTAACTGTACTGACTAAAAATAAACCACAGGCCTACAACTCACTCATGTACTTTTCTGTATATTTACTGAGTTTTGTACTTTTTTCCACATAAGTATCAAGTACTTTATTACCAGTGTTTATCTGCTTTGGTATCCTGAATATTAAAGTATGTGGATTTCTGGGAAATGTTATGCCACTTGTTATTAACATCTATGTACATTTAGTGGTAAATATTAGATTCTGAATAAATATTTTAAGAAAGGAATGATCTTGGTAATTTGAAGAGAAAATCATGGAGAGAAATAGGAAAAGTGATACTTTATAAATAAGGCCACAGCAAAATCTCCTCGCTTTTGTATATAAGTCTATGGTCTCACAAGTCAAATGAAGCCAAACCAGCTAAATTCTATTTTTTTATAAAGTAGTATATGTGGTATGTAATGCATTGCTGTCCTCGTAGGGGAAGATTCTGCCATTATTTCAGGGAGAATTCTTAACAGCAATTGCTTTAGATAACTTTTTTTTTTTTTTGCCTAACTTTTTTCCCTTTCCCCAGCATTTCTATTCTCACGCCAGAATATAGATTTGTCTCCGTCACTTATTTTTAAAGTTCATGGAAAGATACTCTAGAGCCATTGCAACACTTTGCATATTGATGGGGCTGTGCTCAGTGATGCTATCTGAAGTTCTGATCCCTTCATTCATAGATTAAGTACTGAGTGAGGTAGTACTTAAGTACTAATAAAACAACTCTGGATTTTGATGAAAATTTATTTAAAACTTGAAAGAAATCTCTGTTTAGTATACGTATTTATCCTGCAATTTATCCCAGAGGTTTGAGAAGTTGTCCTCACGCTTTCCAAGTAATGAGTATCTTAGTGTTAATATAAATGTTGCAAAGTCAGTCTTAAAGTTCTGAGAATAAAAGAGAAATCTAGATTAACAGAAAGGTTAATTTTATGAAGAAACTTTCATTAAATGCTGTCAACATATCTTTATACTGGACATTAATGACCAATTTACTAGACAGATACTGTTAAAAAGAAAGGTATTTTATTGCCCTGTGAGACAGGATGGTGCTGAGGAAACAAGTCTCCCTTTGTTGCACAGAACAAGACTTTGCAGGGAATTTGTACTCTTCATGTCTTATTTTCAGATGGGCATTTTTGCAAAACTTACCGTCATGTGGGATAGTCCCTTTTGGTTGCAGTTGAGGCACAATCAAACTTGGTCATGATTTATAATTAGAAGTTGATTTTTATTTTTTTATCTGTATGACTTAATGCATAAGCTAACCAGAGCTCTATGATTGGTAACCTTAGCTAAAGAGACAAGATTGAAAAGGTCACAAAGTTATCTGTCCTCTAACTCAAGATGATAAATCCAGGCAATGATTGAAGCAGAGAAGCAGATGGGCTGGAGAAGCTTATCTCATAGTTTGCTGTACTGTGCTTCCTATCTGGGGATACAGATAAGTTATAAATCACATGCAATGGAGCTGTGGTGATTTACAAACTTTTCTTTCAGGGTGTTTGGTGGATTAACAAGTTAAACTCAATATGTACTGAGGCCCTGTGTGCCCTTTTCCAGCTTTGTCTGTTGATCCAGTAAGATGTCACCTCTCACTATCTCTCCCATTGCCATTATAAATTCAATGTCACTTTATATTGTATCGTCCTTCATGCAGATCATGTGCTCCTACATCCTTCTTTCTAGCATTAAGCGAGTACAATAGTGTTTCTATGTTATATGAAAAGTAATTGCTTTAAAATATTTATAAATAAATTTTACAGACAATTAGCGATTAAATATGTGGAACATAAATACTTAATTTTTTCATGGAGTCACCATGAGGCAGCTGACAGAAGGAGCTACCTAGGATCAGACCAGGGTGCTGCAGTGGGAGAGAGCTGCGAGGGACCGGTGTGCATCTCAGCAGTGACAGCACTGGAAGAAGTGGAGCATGGCTTTTAGGGGATTGTAGGGGGTCAGAGACAGGGGAGGTGGCAGGGAGACAGTTATGAGTCAGCTAGAAATGTAGGCAGCTCTGGAGTCTGAGCTCGACAATGGTGTGATAATACACAGGGGGGCTGAGGAGTCTGGAAACCGAGAAGTACTGTGGAAATTCAGGACTGGAATACTGAGTCAGCTATGGCTGGGCTGGGAGGACTTGGAAAAGCTAATGAGGATTAGTTACTAAAGAGTACTAAAAATTATGTCCAGGTGAACTCAAAGAGTTGTCAAACCCACTCCCAAATAAAATGACCCTTTACTAGGAAAACATGAAAATGCAGGACCACACATTACAAGATATACGATGTGACGCTGACAGACTGCTAGTGCGTGCATGAGCATGAAACCTTCCTGTGCATTTATTGGAAGGTTTAAAATAAAACTGTAAATAGGCACCAAAAAATCTTCTTGTACCTTGCCACTAATACAGTGCAGTGTGGTTGCAAGTAGGATCTGCAGAGATAGTCAAGCCTGTGCCTGGCTATCAATGAGATATTGAAGGAACCTGTATTTTTTATTCACTTCTATCCAGACTGACAGCGAAAAAAGCTGCAGCAAGGTCTGTGTAAGAGCAATAACCTCTCAGCACCTCTACTTTTATTTCTGATGGTAAGAACCACTTGAATTTGAACCAAATCATTCTTGGAACAGCAGATGTGAGAAACCATTTGAATAAGAAAAATATAATCATGACAGCACTTCACTTTAAGTAAACACCAAACCTTACCTTAATTCTCCGGAGTACTGAGACTCCTGCCATCACTCTCCACAGGTTTGAAACTAGTTTTTTCTCACAGTTATAACCCATGTAATCCTACTACATGATGTTAGATAAGTATTAAATTAATGACAGAGTATTGTAAGTGGAAAATTGGCTTGTAGCATTCTGCACAAAGACTGGGCACTGCTTGTTTTAGGTTCAGTAGGAGGTTTATTGCAAGATAGCCACCACAAAGAGGTCAGGGATGTTAATTGTTAGGAGGTTTCAGCTTCCTCAGCGAGTCTGGTTTTTCACTTTGTATTAAATTGAGAAATCCGTGAAATACTAGTCAGTATTTATCTTTCAGCTCCATTGCATAAATAATGGAATGCTTGAAATAAAAATGAAAAGTCTTTCCCCTCCTGGTTTTAACAACCTTTAGTTTCATATAATATGTAAAAGCTTTTCATCATGTTCTTAGTTTTAAAAGTAGTATTACCTAATGCACAGGAAGATCTCAAACAGCTCTCTGGTAATACAGTAGCGCTACAGCTAGGAACTGAAATCATGTGAGCTTCCAGTGAGCTCACCTATTCCCATACAGCAATCAGAATAAATGTTTAGGAGTTCTCAAATGTGCTTTTCATCATTCACAAGCTAGGAAACAATTCTGCAAAAGACATCAAATTAAATTATACTTCTGTGAAGAGAAATCTTGTATCACTGTAAGCATTGTTGTGGCTTACTTGTTTGGATGTCTTTGCTGTAGGCATGTATGTAATTCCTGGTCTATTTAGGAACTTGATTTTGTTAGGCTGCTGTTGTTATAGCTGAAGATAACATTCATCTTCACATTTCAGAATATTGGTACATGATACTACAAGAAATGTTTATTTAGGGGAAATAGTGGTATTAGAAGTAAATAACTATTTTAAAAATTGAATTCTAATTATAGAGCATCATGAATCTTTCTTTGTGATTATTTTTCTTCCTAGAAGGTTACTAAGAATCTGACTGAATGTACAAGTTGTAATAGTTGCAATAGCCATGTTATAGTGCAAATGTAGGCTGCAAAGCAATTTCTACTAAGAAAACTAAAATACCAACTTCTTAAACTAGCACTTTGCATTAAGGGAAGGTCTGTGCAAGATGTGAGGTGGCAGTGAGTCTGGTCTGCAAGACCACAAAGCACAACCCATGGTCTGCACAGCAGCAACAAAATCCCTTCCCCTCTTGCAGTTCAGGCACCCAGCACAGCACTACTGTTAAACACACAAAATGGTTAGAACTGACTAGTTACCTCTTCTGGAGTAGTGGAGTTTGGAGAGCGGTTAGGGAGGTCTGAGGGGCTTCAAGTCATTACTTTTCATTTTATTTTTATGTACGAAAGCTAAGAAACAGTGCGGCAGTATTGTCTTTCTTCTAATACATGTTGATTCTGGCAGTAGTCTTTCAGCAGCTTTGGATCTGTCAGCTCCCAGCTCCAAAGGGCCCAAAGCAGCACAAGTCCTGAACATGTGCCCTTTGCCTCCTCAGGCTGTGAAAAAGTGGTCCCAGTTCAGAGAATTACTTTGCAGGTCTGATTTTAATAAGCATGAATAAAATACCATTGTTTGTTTGTACAATCCAGATGTTAGCTTAGGAAAATCAGGCAATTGCAGCCCTGAAATACATGAACATCAAATGTGCTGAATTCCCCAGTGCTCAAAGTCAAGTCCTTGTTTAAGTTTCTGTGTGAGCAGGTCGCAGGGAAAGCTGCGGGGCTGAGATTCCAAATTACATTTCACAAAGTGCCAATAATTCAAATGGAGCAAATGTCCGGAGGCTGCTCTGATACTATGAAACTTAGGATTTATTTCCTCATTCTTTATAAACTGTCTGTATATCTCTGAGGTTTGGTTACTGAGTTGCACTGTAGGACACAAATAATTAATTATTTTTGGGAATTTTCTCACATGGTCCGAGACTATAATGGATCCATTTTGCAGAAATCTTTAAGCCAGGCTCAGGTTCTCTTCTCCTCAAGTTGGGAAATCCTCTGTAACTCTTAACGCTTTCATCACTTAACTACCTGGCCCACTCGATGAATAAGAACAATACTACTAGGAAAAAGTTACGTATCTTTGTTGGTTGCTGTTTTTATAGTACCAGGGTTTGCAAATGATGCTGGAGCAGTTTAATGACTCCCAGTCCAAAACCAGGAGTGGGCCGCAGGCTGGAAAGTGAATCTGTCGCTTTTGTGTGAAAGAAAAGCAGTGTGATGAAAGAGACTACAGCTGTGGCTGTTACCCTCAATGGCACAGCATTAAACTAGACTGGAATATTAAATCTGGACTTTGATCTCCTTTAAATTCCAGTGGTCTTAGGGCAGCTCTATATCTGTGAATGTCTCTTTGGGGTACCTCCTGTGTGGTCTGGCCTCCCTGCCCAGCTGTTTCACGTTCTCTGTTAAACAACAGATCAAAATTATCTTTAAGTGTGTAAGTTATTTAATTTCTAAAAGCTCAGCAATAGAGATGCTTCTGAAAGTTCATTCTGAGTGTATCATAAATTCATTGATTTGCAGATTCAGGCTGAGAGGATACTGTGACACTTAAATATGTCACAAAGTGTTCGTAGTACAAACTCTCAGGAGTCTTAAAAAATGCAACATGTCTAACTCAAGCCTGCAGAGAATGTTTTAAACTCTCTACCTCTGATCGCTTCCCACTCCCACTGGCTTGCTAGGTGTGATGTTATTCTGTGTTATCATAGCAGTTATGTTCCCTCATCTCCCTGTCTCTGTGGAGCTCTTGGGTGCACGTGGCAGCAAAGGCAGAGCATGATAGCCTCTGCTTTGATCCCCTGCTGAATCTGTGGCACTACAGCACAGTTCAGTCTGGAGCAGGAAAATTTAAAAAAAAAAATAAAAAAAGAAAGCTGAGGTTGTTTTAGGAGGAAGTGGGCAACCTGGATTATAACTGGTTATAAAAAGAGATCCAGTGTGGCCTGGATCTGATTTTGCAGTAGATTAATACATTGCCAGGTTCCCTCTGCAGGTGGCCGGAGGAGTTTGTGTGGCTGATGGGGCCTCCTAGTTCCCACCTTGCTGGGTTTTCCAGGTGTTATTGTCCCTGTCAGATGGACTTGATTTAAATTCAGAGCTATCTCTGGTGTTACTAGTGCCTTTCACCACCAGTGCCCCTGACCCACGAGGAGCTGGCACCCAGCACCAGCACTTTCTTCTTGTGCAACTGCAAGTCTTTAGCTGCCCTGACCTCGATTTCTTTTAAAGCATTTCTTCTTTTCTTAAGTAAGTTTTTCTGCTGAATGAAATGTCAGTAGATAACATCAGTGCTACTCCATAATTTAATAGTTCCAAATATGGGTTGGAGTCTGACTCAACATCCTTATTTTAGTACACAGTTTAATATTTTGATAATATTTGCCTATAATCCCCTACACTGGGGACCAGCAAGTACAAGAAACATGACTTCAGACACATAAATATCTTACATTCCTCCCCACCATGTTTTTGTCATCTGTCAGAGGTGATAGGTGTGGCTGTGCCTCTGCCTGAAGCACCCATCTCTGCAGCCACTCCATTTCTCTGTCTCTGGGAGTCCCTGCTTGTCCACAGCTGCTGACTTATTGCTTCCATTCAGCCACCTGAATTTCAAGTTTTTTGCATTAATGCTGGTATTATCTTGGCTTCTGGATGGATAACTGTAGTGGGTGACGCAACTTGTCTTCTTCAGTTTGGTTTTTTTTTTTTTTGTATCTGTCTGAGAGGATCCACACAGAAGAAAGATAAGCAAAGATTATCTTCTTTTAATACTGCTGGATGAATACTCTTGTTCCCCAGCTTTAGTATTTGGCCTCCACGTTTCAGCCCAGGGACTGAAGTCTTTACACTCTTTACTGTAACTTTAAATATAACATTAATTATTATCTCAATTGCCAACTGTATCAATAATGCTATTAGTCGCAGGATTCTTATTAATTTCTGTAACTGCCTTTAGAAATCGAGTAGTAAATGTACTGTGATAAAAGCTAACAAGACCTCTACATTTTGCAGTCACAAGATGCCATTCATGTACTTAGTGAAAAAAGATTTTGCCTCTGAAGCTCCTTGCTTTCATGAAGCGGTGGCTGGTGGGGGTTATGGGTCACAGCTGCAGCAGCCAGAGCCTTCAACTCCTCCCTCAAAAGCAGGGGCACAAAATCTTAGCCTTCACTTTTGAGATGCAGCAAGACATGGTGCAGTGTGTTAGAGGACACAGAACTGGTGGAGCAGGACCTCAGACATGTGCTCAGAGGTTTCACAAAGCGAAGGGACTCCAGTGCCTGTAGTTTCCCTGCGGAGCAGCAACTGTCCTGTAGAGCCACCTGCCCCAAGGCTGTATGTCCCACCAGACAGCTGCTGTCAGCAGCAGTGAGCGGCACACAGCTCCTTTCCTGGCCCTAACAATCACTTCTCTCACTTGCAGTTTATATAATACACTAAAAACTCTGGGCATCAGGCTTTGGAGGGCCTCCTGAGGAAGCCCTGTTTCCACAGAAATGGGGTGCTCGTAGTGGTGTGCTATTTACATTTTCTGGATCAACAAAGAACTAAATGGATTTTGTTACACACAAACCACACAGGCTTATTGCGAGCAAGTGCTGACACAGTGAATGTACCTGTGAGAGAGTGAATTGCAACTTGTTAATCCCTCTGTCTCTTCTTTTGCATGAGACTACAATTTTACAAGGTGCAGTTTAACCTAAACTTGACCTATCTTCCTAAGAAATTAGTTAAATTACTAATTGCTTTCTACCTAGGGACTGAGGTAAAACAGTGGAATTTGCAAAACTGCTTTGAAATTCATTTCCAGTGAAGTGAAAACTCATCTTTTAAAACTGAAATTTCTCTCTGATTATTGCTGCAGGTAGAAGATTAAAAAACTCTCCTGGTAAGATTGCAGGAACTTGTTACAGCAAAGAGCTTAATGATATTTTATTCTCCTTGTGACATTAGTGTTTCCATTAAAACTTTAGCACTTTAATCATTGAGATGTGTTAATTGAGATTAGAATTATGTTTATGTACAGAGCAGCTCACTCTGAAATGACCTTAGCCCTTGTCACTGATGCATGACACTGAGTTTATTCCAGTTTCGATTTTTAAATAAACACAAGGCTAATGCCATTTGAGGATGTCCTTTGATGCACTCCTTCAAGCAGCAATTTTTGCCAGAAATGGTAAAATGAGCAGGTTTTGCAGAGGTCAGTAGTTGACCATCAACTTTGGTGGCTGTGCAGAGCTGAAGGAAGCAGCGCTGGCTGCTCTCCGTGCTGGTTGGCTCAACTGCAGTGTGTCTGTTTGGTGTCTGAAAGGGGACATAGGGCCAGTGGAGGATTGGTCTTTCAGTGACAAATAAGTGATTAAGATACCTTGTTATCATTCAAGTCCTCAAAGTCCCTCTTTTAATGAAAAATCTTACCATGGATTAACCACATCAAATCCACTTCGGGCAATAGCAATATGCTCCCTCTACCAAGATGATTCCTGTCATTTAACTTGCATTTCTTCTCTCCTGCAATGTCCTTCTTTGTGCTGTTAATGAAACCTAGTAAGTGTCTGCATATCCATGTAAGTAAAGTTGCTCATAAATGGCATGAACATCAAGAAATCTGTGCTCCTAGTAAAATCTCAACCATTACAGGATTTGCTTAGATGACAGACTTTATGCGAATGGAAGATACTAATTTATGCTTCAGCATAACTGAGTACTTCTTAAAGGGAAAGTGGTGAAGCATGTCAGATTATTTACCAAAGTACTGTAAATATCACAGGCTGCAGTTATGTGAGCACAAAGAAGGAAAATGCATTAGTGCTGTTCTCTTAGCCAGAACCTCACCTTTCCAGCTGTATGCCATGCGCCTAATACGGAGCTCATTTAACACAGTAACTGAGTTGCAAATTCAGTTCTGAAATTAAGAAACTGAGAGTATGAACCATGATAGGAAAATGAGGGATTAGCCCTCTCTGTTTCTACTTTCTCTCATTCTTCAATCTTCAGCTTTGCCTAGTAGATGTAACCACTGTACAAAATCAGGGCAAATAGGTTTTAACATGGGAAAATGGCTTTAGTTATTAAAGAACATGTAGCCCATAGAGTGGTAGTTTAAACTCTGATCGCTTGGCTAAAGTCAGGAAATTTGACTTGTGTTCTGACTGGCAAAAGATCGATAAAATTGGAGCAAATCTTTGGAACACAAGGCAGTTCTCTTCTAAAGTTACCCAGGCCAGTTTTGAGTAACTCCAGCATTCTGTCAGATCAGTCACTCCCTACTTCTTAACAAAGGCATTAGCTTGGGTATATGTTAATGTTGACGTGCTCATGTGCTTTCTGGTTCCCATACAAGCTCTGAACAAGCGGCATCCAGCATAGGTGTTGTTACACATCTGTGTGTGCCGGGTTAACAACAAGCCCACATGATTCACCTGTTACAGAGCAGGAAGGAGCCGACAGCAGGTTTTCAGACTGAACTGAATTCTCCAAGTGTTTGCTGATGCTAACTCTGAATCTTTGCGAAGACCAATGTTCCCTAGCACTCTGCACGAGCCAGGGGTACCCATCATCATGCCAACACTCCTGGGCAGCCAGCTAGAAGGCAGCTCCAATCCTTGAAGCATTATGACCTGGTTTTGTGCTGTTGTGTTGACACTAGTAAGTCATGGCTGGATTTTTTCAGCATTGACATAGTCACAGAAAAGCATCTGTGAATAGCTTCAGACCAGAAGTGGGTCTGTAGTCAGACAACTGCACCCAGCAATGGGGACATGCAGTAGGTGTTATGTCACAGTTGTTGTGAACTTTGTGGTTGTTTCAATCAAGCCAACACACGCTGACCAAGTGTCTTTGCCAAAGGTACTGGGAAAGGCCAGAGCTGCTGGCAGATGCTTCTGCCTTTGTTCAGACTCCAGCTGCTGCCTCTCCCCAGTGTGAGCAAGTGTGTACCTGCTCAGGTGCTGGACCTACTTGATACCATGCAGGCTAACTGCTGCAGCGATGAGGTATATGAAGCTTGTGCCCACCTTCAAGAAACAAGTTTGGATGAAAGCATAGGGGGTTGGACCCTTTGATGCTGAACTGGAAACAATTGAACCAACAAATAGAAATCGAAATTGTCAACATGCAAGAGAGCTGAAAAAACAGGAGGTGTCCTCAGTGCCTTCTCCAAGATGTGGACTAGCAATTTCCCTAGTGAACACTGGGTCAAATCTGCATTATTTTGATTTTTCCCTAGAGCCACATTGCCAGATAAAAGGACATCATGCCTGGCTATAATCCATTGATTCAACAAGGTGAAGGAGCTGAGCACAGCTCTTTCGATGTTGTCTAGAAATAGCTGCTCGGTATTGGCAGAGCCAGTCCCGAGTTTGCCTGGCAAAGGCCAGGGTATTTTCTCTTGAACCCCACTTGCTCCTGGCAAATGGCATGCAGGAAATGAGAATTATCCATAAATCTCTCACGAGAGCTCTGCTCTCCTACCCATAGCTCACACAGGCAAGGAGTGTTTACTGATTTAATCACAGATGCCCTTCACAGGTGGCACAGCCACCTTTAGAGAAAAGATAATCTTTTGGAGCTAAGATGTTTTAATGCCAAAATCTAACAGGCTGCTTGGAGAGTGCTCACTGGTCCCGTGTCTGCTTTTTCAGCAGCTTGAGGCAGCCATTCCTGAGACACAATAATCCTCAGCATTAAAGGCATTTCTCTCCTAGAAGGTGCTATATTAGCTAACATAATTATAAACTTTGCTAAAACTAAAGATGATTTGGAGATGATATAAGTTATTGTGTTTTAACAGGACCTCAACCAATTAATATATAAATCTTTCTGACTCGCAAAGTTAAAAAGCACAGTGAGTCTTAGGGTCCCTATGCGTTCTTATCACTGACTGGGATGCCCTAAATGTGCATCTTCTAAGTCCATAAATGTCTCAGAATCACTAAAGAGAAAACACTTAGACTGCTGATGGATTTTCTTTTGACTCTTTAATGAAGCTAATAGACTCATAAAAAGCATTTGGTAAGGTGGGAGAGGCAGGGAGGGAGATTTAAAAAAAGCTTTTTAAAATCTAACATCTTCAGAATTTTTCCCTGAGGTGCTTGGAGATTTCCTCTGTTCAGAATCACATTGTGGAAAGGTCATCAACAAATTAAAGAGCATGGGTAAATAGACCAAAAACCAGTGCACAAAGTAATGTCAGTGCAACTTGCAAATGTTGCTCTGGACTTGAGTTCACATCTGTAACACTGCACCATGACTTCAAAGGTTTCCATTATTTTTGGTGGTTGCACACACAGCACTTTAAATTAAAAAAAGGAAAATAAAAAGCTTCCGCTTCTTCTCTGTTTTAGACTTGACTTTAAACTGAGCAAACCAGCTCGGGTACTGACAGCAGCGCAGATCGCAGGTGGGTGGACAAACGCTGAGGCTCACACTGCCACTGCTCTTACCTTTCTATACCAAAGCTGCCTGGTTTAAAGCTGCCACATATGACATGTGGTGGCAGCAGGGTGAGGTGCTCCGTGGCTGCTGTGGTCCCACAGGCACAGCGTGGCAGAAGCAGCAGCTCTGGTTTGCGCATCCAGCGAATTAAATCATTGCTGTTTAACTTTCTGCATCAACACATCAGATCTATTTTGGAAACAGCTTCATTCATTCAATTACTTTAATAGCAGTTAAAATACTTCATGAGCAAAGCTGGAGTGGTTATGAATGAGACAGAGAATAATTTCCCCCCTCTGTTTTAGCAATTCAGATTTTAACTAAAGCAATCTAAAAGGTGAATGTGTTATTCTACCTCTCATCCTTCTCCTTCTTTCTGTCTTCCTCTATTATCATTAAGCATAATGTATGTTGCTGTACGGCAGATTACCTTGCTGCTGGGTGTGTGGTTCCTGTGTGCTTGTTTGGTTTCAACTCTGCATTTCACTGTATTTAATTGCCCCACAGTTAGTGTGCTGTAGCTGTACAAGTTATCAGTTTTTCATACTTCTCTGGTTATATTTCAGCGCAGTCTGAAATCTTGTAAATGAATGTTTGCTTCCCTGCTCTGTTCTTTCTTCCATTTAATTTTTTGTGAAAAGAAACAAACAAATTAAAATAGCACCAGTGCAATCTTTATTTCAGGTGTTTCAGTTATTTGTGACAGTGATTTCTGCTCCAAGCATCCTAGCAGCTGATTTCCATTTATTATCTGACTGACTGTGAATATGGACAGTGTCTCTAAAACAATATTCAGCTCCATAAATATGGCAGAAGATCAATTTGGCTGTTTTGCAAGCATTGCTTTCCCTGATTTGCTGTCACTCGATCCCTGATCTTTAGGTTATGCTAGGTGAGGGGAACCAGGCAGATAATGGGTACTTAGAAATTACTAGTCTGAAAGCATCTGACCGATTGCCACACTGGAGGTTAATGACTGAAGCAAACTGCCGTGAATGGTAAAATGGCTCTTAACTGGATGCTGACTTAGGATGAGAAATCAGGGTTGTCAGAAGAGAGAAACCTTTTAGTAAATACTATTTGGGCTTGTTGGAGATACCTTGGCAAAGCCTGGGCCTTGCTCCCCTACCACCAGACGAAGCCCGATGGTGTGTGTTTGCACAGGGACGTACACACGGCCGTTGCAGAAGTACAGTCTTCTCCAGAGCAGCCCCTGTTGCTCTGTCTTCCCCAGGCCACGAGGCAATGCAGAGGGACTGATTGGTGCCTCCATCGCACAGCCGAACCCGCGGTGCTGCTGAAAGAGCTCGTGTGACCCTGGCAGCCGTGGAGATGGCCGGGCTGGGGCTGCAGGCTCTGGGCTGGGAAGCAGGGCTGGATTGCAGGCAGGAGTTGCAGACAAACCTTTTCTGCCTGGGCAGCCAGTCTCCAGTGAGTGCTGTCGCCTTCAGCTGCCTGCTGCCAGCAGAGCAGAGGGTACATGGGTGTCCCCCACCCCGAAAGCATTGCCAAGTACTGAGAGTACTGGCAAAGAGCTAGGCTGCTTTGATCCAAGTGTCCTTCTTGTTGGCCAGATCTAGATGGATCTGAGTTGTCTAAGAGACTGTCTTCATTTCTCTTTTTAGTGTGCTGAAAATTAAAATTACCAGAGATGGGATTTGTTTAGATCTCACTCATGATCTGTGCAGTACGTTACTGCCTCTGCCCCTGACCTTCATCTTTAAATTGCACAATACCAAACATATACAGGGCAGATTTATTTTTTCCCCTATCTATCTATTTGCCAGCAGTGTGCTCTAGCCACCAGGGGCTCTGCTCGGTTAATTATGTGAAGTAAACAGGGGCTTTCTGCTAAATTTTCAAAACAACAGTATATGACAGCCATTTCTCTGCTGTCTTCTAGACTTCCATGCTTGCCTACGTCTAGTGTGAGAAAATGGTCTGATGACTCCCAGCACTGACCAAGACAAGATCTCTCTGTTGAGAAATTAAACTGCTGCTAATTAACAGTGCAGGAAGCAGGGCTTGCTCCAGTTCTGGGATGGAGCCACACTTGAATTAATGTGGTCATAACAGGAAAAGAAAAATTTTATAATCATTTTTGATACGCAAAACTTCCTAGCAGTTCATTTAAAAACTGGGAAGTTTTTAAAACTATGAGAGCGCGATAGGGAAGAGACAAATCACCTTTTAAAAGATTCCTCAGAAAAGTTACTGGTTTTCAGTCAGACCTATATATACCTTTGCTGTAGACTATGCACAAGGTAGTGCAGAGGATGCAACTTTGCCTCCTTAATTTCAGATGGTAGAGTAGCAACTTATTAAAATCCTCTACTATTGTTCCTGCATAATACATAAAACTAAAAAACCTTTTGACTTGAAAATTACACCTGTGTGCATTAATTTTACCAGGGCTGTGAACAGCACTGTTATTGCATTATGTCAGCTTTCCTTCATTAAGTAAAAATGTCATTTGCAAAGACTCTAATAACCTTTTCTGGACATGTTTAGAACCACATTACTAGAGATTACTTTATGTAATGGCCCTTAAAGATCAATTTATATTGAAATAGGTTGAAATGAAATTTCTGTTCTTGTGGTATGAGTAGCTTTCAATTCAGTGGTGAATGATAAGTTAGGTGCCATTTGACATTTCAGTGTAAGCTCTGACTTACTTGCAACCTCTTTATCTGTTATAATGAAAGGCAGTTTTATTGTAACCTACTGCTCATTACAATATTTTTACTTGAGTCATCTGAGCTTGATGTATTGAAGCAGATTTCTAAACATGATTTCAACTTATTCAAAGTCTGGTTATCTGTGACAGTAAAAATAGCAGACACATTTGTCTTTGGCGTAGTTGCCTGAACTATTTTCTTTCACTGGAATGCAGACTGCTGCTCCATTGGGACTATGGATGGTGCTGAACATCTAAATCTTCTAACCTAAATTCCTTTTCTCCAGAAGTTATGTAAAAGATACTTCTGTACTGTTTTAACCAAATAAGAAAAAAATTCCCACTTACCCAGTTAGATTTAGGTGAGAGTTAAAGCTCAAGGATGAGGTACCACAAAGTTACTCCATATATCATTGGTTATGTTTAAAATCTTACTTCATACAAACTGAATAAGGCATAAAAAAATGTACTGTAACTAATTCAAAGAAGTTTCTTATTTAAAATGTGTTATATAAAAATGTCTTTAAATGTGCCTTTGAAAAAGCAAGGCTTGCTCTTAAACCAGCATCCTGAAAATACTGTGACATATAAGATAGTAGGTTTCATATATGTTGGAACACATACCAGTGGTTCATCATCTTGAATTTCTATTCAGGGTATTAGTCATAGCTAATCTCACATTTTAAAGGATGGTTTCCTGATTCCTTTTCAATGTTAAACAATTTAGCTCAGTCTAATGAATGGATCTTTTGGGGTTCTTGATAGCTGAACATAGAACAGGGTTTTGACAACAATGTATTTGCAGTTAATTTATCTAGAGAAGAATAATTTTTGATTAGTCATCTACTGCAAAATTACAAATTATTATAGAATTGCATATGATATCTGCTGTACTGTTGAACTGTAATTGTCAAAGGAGAATTTCATTTAGGCTTATTGGAGGGCACTTGCAACGTACTTGGTCTGAATTCTTTGGTGTTTTTATTGTAATTACATTTTGACATTCTTTAGTCCACTTACAGCAGCTTCCGTAAGCAGAAACAGCTGGACACTGACAATTTCAGTTTCTGGTATCTTTTGTAGATTTGGGGATTTTTTTTGTTTCAATACCATTTTCTACTCACACTTTCAAAAATATTTTTGGAGCAGGACTTTGTCAAGCCATTCATTGTCTGACTCGAGAAGGTTAGACACTTTATTCAGAGGTTTGTTTTTTTTTTTCTGAATCTGGCCAGAAAAATCACCATAGTCCCCAGAAATATTCTCATCAAAAACTTTTAAATCAGTGTCCCCTATTGAAACAGTTTGGCTTTAGCAAGGCAACTTATTTAATTGAGGGGAAAAAAGATAAAAAACCCAACAGAGCAATGAAGACCTTGCAGACATCAGCAACCTGGTCTAGTGGAAGGTGTCCCTGCTGATGGCAGGGGGGTTGGAACTGGATGATCTTTAAGGTCCCTTCCAACCCAAACCATTCTATGATTCTGTAATTTAAATGACAGATTTAGCTGGCAATTTGCAGAAGGCAGAATAGGCAGTGAAGGCAAATCAATATTTATGTCATTGTATGTGCTAAAATGATGAATCAAGCAATCTGAAATGTGCCTTCCCATGTCAGGGAGGAGTAAGCCTGCCAAGCAGGGTGTGCCCCACTGTGTGTTGGGGCACAGGTCTGTCTGACCCCAGCATGTGTGGGGGCTGCAGGCTTGGGAAAAACCCCAGGCTGGACTTGGGATGGTTGTTTCTCCTCTAACGACTTCTATTCAGTTATTTTGTGGTTCCTGGATTATTTTACATCCCACTGATGTGCAAATATTTCCTCTTGGGCACTCTCACCAGCTGCTGGAGATCGCAGAGAGCAAACCAGCACTTGTGTAATCCTGTTCTTTTCTGGAGATGACTTCAGAAAACCATGGGGGATGGATGATCTCGGGCATGAGATGCTTCCCAGCTGCAGCAGAACTACTATGATAAAATTTTCATGTGTTAGCAAAGTTGATAACTTCTCAGCCGTTGCAAAGTCTCCTTCTGCGCGATGTTAATTGTTCTCAGTGTGGTTAACGATGATCCTCAACCCACTCAAATAGGCGCTGGGGAACAAAAAATCGTAGTAAGTTTTCAGTGGGTTCCCAGAAATATAGATCGTGGCCTGGGCAAGGTTCTATTTGCAGTATTAGGGCTAAAAGAAAAATGTATGATCCTTTCTGATGTATTTTACTGTTTGTTTTTTTTTCCTCTTCATGCATTAAAAATCAAATCTATTCTCTGTTAAAAATATTTCTGTTGCACAGATACTTTCTGTAAGTCCTATACTGTCAACAGTTCAAAATATTGAGATCTTCACGTTGGTTAAAACCACTTTAAAAATCAGTTTTTTTATTACATGATAAATATTAATACTAGTTGAAAAGTATTGAAATCGCTGTGAGCTTGAGCTGTGGCTCTTTGAGTCACACGACCACTACTATGTTGGGAGAGGTTCTGAAAACAGGAAATTCTTCTCTAATGGTTTCCATAAATATTGCAGAGAATATTTCTTGACCTGGTATACAGTTCAAGACAAAAATCCTTTATAAACTTGAATGTGATATCAGTAAGATAGTCTGGAAACTTTTATTCATTTTTCTGGATAGTGCAAAGAAATGGGATGAAGAAATAGCTGCTGCACAGATGGACTGTTTTTAGCTGTCACCTTTTCCTGTATGCGTGGTGGCAAAACATTATGTAAGAATTATTTTATTGTCATTGAAATCTGGTGATTTATGGTTCTATGCAGTGAATATTGCAAGCTTAAGAACAAAAAAAAATTAAAAACCAGCTTCTAAACCTCTTTTGAAGAGATTGCAGCTGACAGGTTTGTTTCTGTTTGTTATTCCAATCTAGAAAGAAATTAGAACTAGCTCAACTAAAAAACCCTCATCTGTTTCTCCCAACAACTCGCTTGTAAAACAAACAGATCAGGGTTTTGTCGTGGTAACTTGTAAGTTGCCTGTTGCTGTGCGGGGACTGCCGTGGCTCTCGTCACTGGGAATACCAGTGTAGCAGTGTCTTTCTGCCCCAGGAAAATGATAGGGAGGGAAGAGAGCATCAGGAAGATCAGTGAACCAGCCGGAATTTGGTGCAGATACCCAGACTTTTAGGCAAATAGTCTGAGCTGCGCAGTCTTGTCACACAACGTTTGCTGTGTAGTTGTATAAGGTGAGGCTGCAACACACATAGGAGACCTCACAGGAGCAAGGGAAGCAGTAGGTGGAAAGTTTCTCTGTGATGAAGAGCAGAACAAGGCCCCAGCATGATCCTGTTGGACATTCTGCTGTCAGAAGTCTCTCCTGTCATGTTCAAAGGAAAGCCAAAGCCTCATCTACATATTAAAAGTTGCCTAATGCCTTACCCAAGAGCTGGAGGCTGACATTATTTCTGTGTATTTATGTGCCTGGTCTTGCCTTGCCCAGCATGTGTATGGATCGAAAAAAAAAGATGCAAAGCCCTTACCTGAGGTGGGATATGATATCTACAGCAATCCCAAATGGCCCATTGCTTCCACAATCACTGTGCTGGGAAGAGAGGTTACTCAAATAGTGCTAATGCTGAGATTAAAATATGGGACAGGGTCTGAGAAACTCTGAGTGAATTTTCTGGCTCTATCAAAAAACATTCTATGGGAGTTAGTTAAATCATTTAATCTCTGCGCCTCACATCCTATCGTCTGACAGTTCTGTGTCTCATAGGGCTGTTATGAAATGCAGTGCATTAATGAGTCACTCCCATTCTGCAGTGATGGTTACCAGCTACACAGGGAGATTTAGGTTTTCTGTTTGCATGGGAGCGGTTTGCTCGTGAAGTGTTAGTCACAAAAGAGCACTAAGGCAAAAATGCCTATTATTCAGCAAACTGTGACTAATATTTCCACATCTGTATCTGCATTAACACAGGTGGAAATGTCTTTCCATTTAAAATGCATTGGTTTTTATTTGTTGCAATAAGCTGAGGTGCAGACAGACTCTTTGATAGCAGAGCAGGAGTTCAGACAGATGGCTCTGTTTGGTCATATTTGTTCAGCCCAAGCAAGAATGAAATCGGAAGGCCTCCAAAATATTAATTATCTAGAGGTGGCCATTAGGGAGGAGACAAAGTGTATTTAAACTTGAAAAATCTTTTTCACTGGCTACACTTTGAGGTTTAGAGAGGCTTGGACTGAAGGTGGCTCTTCCTGAACATGTAGCTGGACTTGTTATTTGTTTGAAATTGCTGTCTTCCAGCCCTTGATATCAAAAATATGCTGAATATTTGCCAGTAGTTTATGGCAGCACATTCTTTAAGAGTGTTCATAACTAAAGAAAAAAAACAATTGTTTTGTCTTGGGGGTAAAGCTTATTCCATGGCTTCCTGAGTATCAAGTATATATTCAAACATATCCAAAACCATCGGGCTGCTGTGCCTGCTCATTTGCCCACAGAGGATCCGAATGCTGCTTTCCAGCATCAGCCCCAGATTGACCCCAAACGCTGCAGCAGCTGAGTGCCTGTGAGCTCGTGTGGTTCTGGAAACAGTTCCCCACCCTGAAGTCTGTCTGTAGTGGAGACGTATAGTCTGTCGGTGATGTATGCATAGAAATAGGTGTGGTTTATTTTGAATAGCAAAGCCCAGACTGAAAAAGGAAATGTTTAGTGGAGGTTAATACCACGCTTGAAAGAATATTAATGAAGGAAAATAAGAAACAGACTATGTAGCAATTTGTGACCAAAATAAAACAACCTTGAAAACAAATAATCTTCTTTTACTTCGTTCTCAAGCTTAGAACTCCTGTAGTGTAATAATTACTTTGGTGACTTCTGAAGGGGTTTCTATTTTTCTCTTAAAATGTTTACAGCCCCATCAGATTTAATTATTCCTGGCTTTTTCTTCAGCAGTTTTTCAAAGAGATTGAGCACAACAGCATTTATCTTTTCAATGGAAAGAGGAGGAAAAAATGGTGAGGTACCTATCCACCTGGAATTCAGGCTCTCACATTTCCAGATAAGTGAATATATTTAACTAGGTCATAATGAGTAATAAGGAAAAGCTTGTATTTCATAGCCTTGAAATAGACCATTTTGGTCTCTTATTATCATTTCTTATTTATTTTAATTAGTCTTAATTGCTGTGACAATTTGCATTTTAATAGATACTTGGATGATTAAGAAGAAAACTTTTCCAGAACCATAATCACAGTATTTCTAGGGCATTGAAATTCAGCCCAGCCACGAGCCCTTGCCTGGCTGTGTCTCTGCACAGCCCCCTCACGATTAGTATTCGGCTTCGGCAGCGAGGTTATCACTGCAACTGCGGTGAGCACTTCACCCCTCCGGCACATCATCGCTCAGCACTGCTTTCCCAGGAGACTTGCTGCCCTGCAGGTGCAGGAGAGCCGGTGTGCAGATAGCACTTACAGAAAGCTGGTTCAAGGCTTTTATCGATACTGCGACACTGCCTTTAAGTGCTCCGTTTAGTATGAGTCAAGTTTCTTCTGAACTGCATTTATAGCTTCTCTGTTGGCTACTCACCCCGGGGGAACTGTATGATACGTCTCACTTTATGCATGAGTTCCAGAGGATAGGAATCAGTTGCATGAGGAGTGAAGAAGCTGTAGCGCTTTAATGTAACTAGCAGCTTTGGAGTTGCTTGTGAGCTGACAGCATTTATGTTATGGTGGTATTTATGTTATGGTGGTAAAAAGCAGAGTCCCGAGCTCATGTCGAAGCTGTAATCTTCACTGCGGTGCAACATTTGCTGAGCAGCCAGGTGGATTAAGTCTCACCATGAAGTTGTGAGCTGCTGTTGGTATAGGACTAATCTCATTTCCAACTAGCCTGGGCATCCTTGCCCTGGAGAACGGCCTCTAGCCTAGGGGATAGCCCTCAGCCATTGAGGATTCACCCCCTCCCCAAGACCCCACGGGTCAATGAGAAGATGTATCATGTCTTGGAGCAGCACAAAATGCATATTTTTGTCAAGAGCCATGGCATGGGCAAGGACCCACATGGAAAAGGCAGAACTAGAGCAATGGCATCAACTCTACAGCGCAGCCCTGGGTGTTTCAGGCTGGAGCCTGGCTGTCCTGCATGGAGGGAACGAGCCAGCAGCTGCTCCCATGGCCAGATTGGCCTGATGTGGCTCTGCCTACTGGCTGCTTTCCTTGGGATCAGCTATTATGACGTGGACTCAGTCATAGCATCTTTATAATAAAATGCAGCAACACAAAGCTATTTTTCTGTGCTTATTTTTAATGGGCTATGAACATAGGCTTGATATATGTGAAAAATATTCAGTATATCACACAATTGGGTTTTTTTGGTATGCAGAAATTCTTAGTCCTGAGTTTTTGCTGTGAACAAAATTTATTCTATTTTTAGAATCAAAAACTCAAGTGAAACTACTGTAGAAATTCTGTGGGGTTTTGTGGAAGTTTTTGTTAGAAGTGTTGCTGAGATTTTTTTTTAACTTGCAACAATCAGTAAGAATCTTATGACTGTAGG
>NW_010296437.1:0-21343 GCF_000700745.2 Antrostomus carolinensis | reverse complement strand
AAATTCTGGGGCCAGCAGGAGTGTTTGTCACCCTTAACTTATTTCAACAACAGAAACATGAATTTCCTTTCTGGCATTTCTGCATGTATTTGTGCCATTGTACAGTAGCATTTGTATTGTAATTATGTATCCTATTATATCTCTTCTGTTAAATTAATTTGACATTGTTAAAAGTAGACAGAAGGTGAAAACTAACACTGCTACTTGTGAAAAATGCAGTCAGCAGTGCAAAAATTCCCTGCTAAACTACATCAGTCAAATACATTAGATTTTCAGTGTTAAAAAGCAAATCTGTTGTGATCAAGACAAAGGTAAGACGTACTCATAGCTGTTTACGATTAGTTTTGCCTTAGCAAAGCTGATACGAACTTTTGTTGCAATCCAGTCTATTTTAAGGGAGACAGTGAAGAAAAATAGGCTATGTCTCCTTATTGCCTTGTTACTGTCTTTTCTCCCACTACAGATCAAGAAAATATTTGCTAAAATAGTTGTTGCTTTTATAATTGCCCTCACAGCATGAAGCGTCATTGCAATTTCTGTTTATGTCCAGACCTGGATACTCTGGCATTTCATTAACCTAATCACACAAGTCAGATGATGATGTTCAACTTTCTACCCTCACAACTTCTGTGTCTTCCCTTGTCCTTATTAAAAAAGAAATCTGAAACAAATAGAAGGGCAGTTTTACTGTTCCTTGCTGCATTATGCTGTGCTGGGAATTCCCACGGTCCCTCTCCATCCCCCTGTGCTGCTCTGCTGAGTAGTTCAGCTGGAATCAAGGTCTACACCCCAGCTTTGGGAGACCTTTGCCAATAAATAATTGAAATGCTGAGAAAATATATCACAGCT
This sequence comes from Antrostomus carolinensis, assembly GCF_000700745.2. Lineage (NCBI taxonomy): Eukaryota > Metazoa > Chordata > Aves > Caprimulgiformes > Caprimulgidae > Antrostomus > Antrostomus carolinensis. The sequence goes on along the minus strand of NW_010296437.1, from coordinate 20,494 downwards.
TCTCTTTACCTGGGAGGAATGTATGTCAAAGAAAGGTGGTGGCAGCGGGAGTTGTGCCGCTGACTCCAGCGAGGCCAGGACCAGCTCCCACACTGCTCTGCCAGCATCCCTTCTCTCCCCCGCTGGTACCTGCCAGTGCTGGGGTGGAGCTGAAACCAGGGCTTCTGGAAACTGCTGTGCTCCCTTATGCATCAAACCACTAGTTCAGAATGTGACCTACATTTCTCTGAAATTATTTATAATACTGCTAATAACTGTAAAGCACAATATTAACACACTTCTTTAAAGAAAATGCCATAAGATTTAACATCGCTATTGAGGGTTTTTTCTTTCTCTCGACAGTACCTTGCTGTGCTCAGCAAAGCTCCCTCTAATGCCCATGGTCATGCTTGGGAAGGTTTAATCATCTTACTTCCTCCTTGTTTTGCGCTGTGGTTGCTCTCACACAGCTGTGGTACCTGGGAGCCAGTGGCATGTGTCCCCCACTTGCCTGGAGGGGAGCAAAGGACTTTCCTGTGGCAAATCCACCTCTGCTGCAGACACCCGTCTGCAGGCATAGCTTGTTCCCTTGATCAGAGGCTCCCTCAGCACCCAAACTCTAAATAACCCCCAGATCCTTTCTTGGAGGAGGAGGGGGACTGTCAACTCCACCGCAACTGAGTTTTCAGAGGGAGCTGCATGAGCTGGTCTTGGTCTGTTATGCCATGGAAACCTCATACCAATACCTACCAGTAACAGTATTTTAAACACATGGAAATATATCCAGCTACTTAAGCTCAGGGAAAATGTTGGTATTACTAAGAAGGTTATATAATACTTTACTTAGTCCAAGGGAGAGTTTTCTAGAAAACTTGGGTAAACAATCCACAGAAAAAGCCTTCTGCTTTAGCTGGGATCTGGACAAGACAACCTGATAGATCTTTTCCATTTCTCACCTCCAAAACCCAGTGCAGTCTATTTTTTTTTTTTTTTTAATGTTGGTGATCAGTGAAGCGTATCTGTGTGTGCTGAAAAAGAGATTGGCTATAACCATTTTTTACTTGCTTTGACATGTACTTTTGTCTTTTTATAAAAAACAAACTTGAAAAACTCATGGTTAATGAGGCCTCAGATTACTTATAAGCAGTGTAATCGCTGTGCCAGTACGAGCCACGTGCTGAAACACGGTCTCTTCTAAGCAAGGGCATGACTTGCTACTTTTAATGCATGATACCTTTTGCTGTTAGGCCTCTGAGCCTTGACTTATGTTTAATCTTTCAATTAAATTCCCTTCAGACATATGAATTTTGTTAATGCTTATTTCTCCCACACAAACATCTGGTTATATTATGCAATGTTTTCTTCAGATCTTCACTATTCTGCATGCCATTCCCCACCCCCCTTTTTTTTCCCTTCCCGCTGCTAGAGGGAAAAACTACTTTTAACTGTGCCTGAAGCTTTGTCTTTTATTCCTCACCAGTGTCTCTCAGACAGCAAATCTCTGTCTGCACAGCAGACCCTCTGCTTACCCCTGAAAGGAGGTCTGTGGGCAGCCTGTGCCAGGAAGGGGAGCATAGAGGACAGGAGGGCTCCAGCAGCCATGGGCAGACACCCATGGGCACCAGGTCCCTAAGCACAGTGGTGTTTTGGCCAGCAGCTCCACACCACCAAGCCAGGAACAGCTGACTGGGGGTTGGTTTCATTGCAAGCAGACACCGTGCCCTTTTCCTGGGGTGACCTGCAGCCTCAGCTCTCACCAGGCTCAGGGCACTCAGCTGCTGGATGAGGCTGCCTCTTTGCTTCCACTGACATGAGTGAAATGATGACTCTTCGGACTGTTTTTTCGATTTTCTAGTTTTTGAATGATTTTCTGTCCTGAGAAGATGAGGTGATTTTGTCAGGTTTCTGATTAGGGACAATTTGGAGAAGGAAGAGAAAAAAAAATATGGAAAACAAATGAGGAAACTAATACAATCTGTTGTCTGAATGAATGAGATATTAAACAACTCAGTGCGTTGGTCTGTGGCACAGCTCTGGGTCATCCTTCAGCTCCTGCTTTCGATCCTGTGTGTGCAGGGACAGGACTGGTGCGTGGCTTGGGCTGAGCATGGTGGTGCTGCTCCTCCATCCAGGCTGTGGCTACAACCACCCTGGCCAGCTTCGTATTCCACTCTCTTCTGTATTTCATTTTGGGTAAGAGCCTGGATTTGTAGGTTTATTTGTGTGCTCACTTTCCCAGTGGGTTCATAGTGTGGTACCCGAGTAGCACATAGTTTTTAGAGAGCTCCTAATTCAGAAATGTTTTGTGCATTTCTGCAGCTTTCAGGAGCCATGAAAGAAGAGAGTTATCCTTTATTGCACATAGTTGTATTTTTTTCAGAGCTGGGTTTTGATGCCCACTTTTATTTGTCCTTTCAGCTCTGTCAGTGAGTAAAGCCACTTGCAGTCGGAGAACATAAAAGGATGGGTGGTTTTATAGGCCATATTCAAACATATGGGTAGCTTTGAAGTTATCACTTTGTTGAAAAAAAAAAATGCTTGGTTGGTTGTTGTTTCATTTCTTAATTACAGAGAATAGCTCTGACCATTAATGAAATTTCTAACAAAAGTAAGGTTTTGTTTGCTTCAAAGGGAATTTTACACAGAGAGAAGGCAGGCAGGAGCCTGGGACTAACACAAGGACCCAGTGATACTGTCTTCTCATCCCTTTAGCAACTCATTCTGGTAGGAAAGAGCTCCTGTGTACCAGCCCTTATATACCTACACATGCAGGATCTCATCCTAACAAGATTACTTAACAGTAGTCTGGTTCATTTTACATTAAAACAGGTTCAATTAAAATGATCATTGAGGAGACAGGATTTCTCCTACTGTCCTACTATAAGAAGTTCCCAATTTAATGATCTCATTGAACTTCAGAGTGGGTTTATGGTGTGAATGCAGAGAGCCTGGCTGTTAACAGACCCTATACCAGGGACCCAGAAAGATGAAAGTTTTATTATCTCTCCTAGTTGGACTCCCAAGAGACTTACTCGAACAGTCTTGTTTTCATAACATATTCATGTATGAGCCTAAAGGATAAAATCTATCTTGAATTCACAGGGGAACGTAACAGGAACAACTGGCACATTTCAACCCCAATTGTACCTTTTTTGAGTGACATGAATACAAGCAAATTATACTTTCAGATAAGCTGCTATCGTGGGGGACCTCCCTGTACAGAATAATTCGTCAAAATTAACCACTGCATCTAGTTTCATCCACATAGTTCTCGATCACTGGTTTACAGATTAAAAGATCTCATCTAACATTTAACACATTGATTCAATTTCAACTTGTGCTTCAAACACCATCAAAGTGTTGATTCTTTTCCCTTAATTCTTTTGAAAGGCTAATTCAGACTGACTCATTAACTAGAGATGACTGCAAATTTGGATAATGCATTTAAGTGGAGAGGCTTGATCCATCTTGATTAAAAGATTTTTTGTAGCTAATGTTTAACCTCTGAAGTTCATAAACTGAGCTACAGTTAATGAGTGTGCTTTATTCTCAAATGTTTAAGCATCCTCCCACTGAAATCAAAAGGGGGCATTTCCTGAGCTGTAAAATGCAACATTTATGCTAATTCAATATCATTATCATTATTTCACAGTAACTGAAAAAAATCTATGTGCAAACAGTTGCATAAACGACATGAATAAATACACAAGCATATTGTTCACTACGTAAATCAGTACATTAGAAGGATAAACTATTACATTACCTAATTAGCCATCATCCAGGAAAGGCTTTTCAAGAGCAGGAAGCCAGATGGGCAAAAACTGTCCTGAATCATTTGTTCTGAAAGAAACATTGCCAGAAAAACTGATTAGCACTCATTTCTGATAACTTTCCTTGTATTTGGAGCAGGAAGAAACATGACTTCAAGGCACAGAAGGGGAATCTTCCTACTTCCCACATCACCAGCTTAAATAAAAGAACATATGCATAAAACCATACAGTTTGGGGGGCTGTATTCTAGATTTCAACCACGCAGACCAACACCTCTGAAAATGTGGTCTGTGGTGTTGGGAAAACTACGAATTATGCTTGATTATAACAAAAAGGCATTGCCATGTATGGTGGGGTCTGTTTCATATGAATCTAATAGGAGACATTTTATAGAATTATTTTTACACCAAAATACATGCTTACTGTAAAACAGAAAACAATCTATCATAAAACAAGCTTCTGACTGCAATGATCACATGAAATGTGGACAGTAGAACCGGCTGAAAAGTTTTCAAATAATAAATTTGTTCAAATGTTTAGGATGTGCAGGAATTGTTTGCAAATACAAATAAGTATCTTCAGACAAAAAATAAATGGGGCAATAATCCAAAAGCTTGCAGAGAATAACTTCCAGCAGCATGTGATAGGGCACCCGCAAGGCAGAAATTTTCTCCTCCCTGGAGAATTTTCAAGCTTTGCTGGAAATCCTGAAAGGGTTTTGAATGCACCTATCACATCAGTGACCCAGGCACCAGGTGAAGGAGCCCCCTGTTCCTCCAGCTTTGCAAAGTTGGCTGTAACCAGTGGGAAGACCCACAGCTGCCTAGGGGTTTGCTCTGACCTGGTAGGGCCATCGGAGAGATTTTTTCTTTGCTAAATCATTGGTATAGCTGCACTGGAAATCACAAGTTTCTCTGTGGACTTAAGACCACCAAATGTGTCTTTGTGTGTATGACTGGTGTTTGTTGCTGTGGTGTTGTCTGTGTGGTGTATGAGAGGCTATGGAGCAGCTCAATAGGGAGCTGACCCAGCGTTTGTCCACAAGCTAAAAAGGATGTGAGCTGTATGACGTGCCACTGAAACAGCCATCATAATGTCTTTTTTTATAATAAAAAAGGTCTGACTGATGAAGTGAACAATTTGTTGCTTGCTCACAAATGATATCCATTCACTGGCATGGATGCTTTGGTCCAGAAATCTTATTTCTTATTTCATTTCTTATTTCTATTTCAAGAGTTAATGCCTGAAAGAAAAGAGTATTTCTTCAATGTGAGTCATTGAGAAATAAAACTGTGGGAGAAAGCTTATGGATGTGTTTAGATGGTCTTGGTTGCTCTTCGGTGTGTATAACTAAGTTTGAATACTTCATATTCAGGCTACACTGAGGTTGTTCTAAAAGTCATTGTGAGGATGCAAGTAATTTCATCCGAGAGAAAAGACTTAAATATGAGATCTGTGTTTTTTTCATTGACTTAAGTGAGTACAAGTTCAAACAGACTACATGTAACTGTATTTTGGAGGTTTAAAGCGAAGGGAGGAAGGTGACACATGCCTGCTGTATCTGGAAACAGACACTTCAGGGTCATTAGCTTGTGTAGCCAAGACAGGCTCTCCCAGGGTCAGTTCCCTGGCAATCCCCGTGCTGCCCTTTGAGCGGTCTGCCTTTTGTTCATGTATTAGGGAATACTAATTCCCAGCATCTTGTCCAGCTCTCAAAAAAATAAAGTAGCCCTAAATTGTAGCTGATGTAAGTCAGCACAGCATCACTGACTTCCATCAAAACCTGTGCCAAGGATCTGGCTGTGAAATGTTTAAACTGCATTGACACACCAGTTCAGAGAAGCAGCCCTGTCTGCTGCCCGGCTGTGACATGCTTCACAGGAGGCACGATGGCAGCAGGTTGTACAAGGGTGACAGCACTAGGAGATCAGAACTTTGCTCATACACAGCCCTGCAATGGGAAAAGAAGCTGATGTTGATGCCGGAAATAAATCACAGGCTTTAGCAGAAGCGGGGTCTCTCTCTGCCAGGCACACCTGGAGTTGTCCCTGCCTGGCTTCTTACGCTGCAGCTCTGCTGGGTGAAGTGACAGGACAAAGATGCACGAGGCAGATAGCTGCTGCTGTGGTCCCCAGCCACCCCCTCTGATTCAGTGCTGCTTTGGACAAAGTAGGTTACTGGATCTGTGTATAACGAGGGCAGTGATCACAGCGCTGCTGCTTGCCTGGTGCCTCTGACATGTGCCCAGTGCCAGCTGTGGGATCCCTCCTGAGCACGGGCATTACCCACACTGTCCCTGCTGCGACCGAGGCCCCAGGAGCTGCCCTGTGCCCTGCACCAGGCAAAGGCAGGCACTGTCTGCCCGTGCTCCTCCGCGCTGCGAAAGGTGTTTCTCACGTTGCGTGCTAGTGAACCTGCATGCTCCTCCAGGCCCAGAAGCTGAAGATCAGTCTTCTAGTGGTGGCTGTTATAGCTGCACTGCTCTGAAAGATTTCCAGTGGTTCTGAGGCCTCTAGCACCTTCTTTAACTCTACTGGCAGTTGCCTTGCTTTTCTACATGACACTTCCAAACTAAAATTGCTCTGTAGAACTCAATATTTATTTCATACATACACATATATGTAGAACATGCATAGATGTATATATATATGTGTGTCCAGATGTGCATGCATAGATACATATGCATCACAGATTTATTTAACCCTGTCACATCACTTGAGAGATTATACTTTCACACTTTCATCTTAGATTTTTTGCTTATTAGGATACAGAACATCCTCCAGGGCTCTGTGGAAGATTTTTCATATCCATGGCGAAATTGTCCCTCCAGCAAATTATTTCCTCTCTGAAAGACAAACAGATTTAGAAGGAGAACAGTGGTAAGCTGAGTCTAAACTTGCACAAATATTTGTCCTGACTCCCAGATTAAGACGCTGCTCATTGGATTTCATCGCTGGAAGCCCTGCCGTTGGCAGCACATGGCTGCAAAGAAGGGTGAGCAGCTCTGGGCCGTTCCTGCCACGCACCCCGGCACGTTGCACAGCCCCCAGCTGCAGACTGGTGCTTCAGGGGATGTAGCTGAAGAAGGCAACCCCGTTAGCAAAGCATCTTCCTTCTTCTTTCCCTCTAACTTTCAGTCCTTCATTTTAGCAGCGTTTTTAACCCCTATTCCTGTTTATTGCCTTGTGCTCACTTGGAGGAGAGAGTTGCGTCCCACTTCCGCAGTGTGAAGATTTGGATTTGGAAGACGTTATAAAGCCATTTTCCAAAACTAGTAACTACAAAAGGATTACAAGCCTGTGTGTGCTTCTGGCAAGCACTGGTTTTGTAGTGGTTTCTAAGTCACAGCAAACTGTTTTTCTTAAAATGCCACTTTTAGCTATGGAGTTGGGAAGAATTATTTCTGTAACCACTCTGACAAACCCTATTACTGCTGGGTACTTGTTCCCTCTCCCTACGCCTCACAGGCACAGCCTGGCATAATCCATAGGGGAAACCTCCAGTTCTGCTGTTTGCTAGCCAGATTCATTAAACTAGGGCCAGTTATTTTCCCCTTCGATATACCACACATACCTTTAAATACAAGTCCTCCGAATCCTCAGAGACAGCATCCCTGAGATTTAACTTTTCCTACTGCTAGAGATGGCCACCTTGCACAATGACTCTGCAGAAGGAATCCTGTGTTTACCTTGACTTCTTTGAACCACATGCTAAGTAGATATTGGTATCCTCAAATCAATGATCTGCTGTTGAGAAAGTTAGTGTCAGCACAAAGAAAGGGGACAGAATCTGATTTTTTGCAGATTGGGCATCCTGAATGTGAAAGATGTAGGCAGTTTATTTGTCCAGAGGCAGGTCTGAATACGGGGTGATTCACTTTAAAAAGACTTTATACAACTATTTATGGAACAGCAGGATTATTAGACTTGGCCAGCATGCATATGAAACTTGCTTTTCTTATTCTGCACATTCTGCTGTATACTTTGCATCTGCTGCGTACCAGTTTTTTACTCAGTCTATAGGTTGGTGAGCTACTTGTGTGGAGTTTACTAAAATATAAGGGCTTAATTATATCCTCATTTGGTTTGGTGTGAGTTTTGCCATTGACTTGAATGGGAGCAGAGTTGTGAAAAAGGATTTGCATGCATTAGTATGCTGCAAGGGAAGTCAAACGTGTGAACTTGGAGAAGAAGGAAAGTTCAATGTTCTAACAATCACCTTCTCCCCTTAAGTTAGATTTCTCCTGTAAATATCTATGTATCATATAAATAGAGTGTATGATTTGTTTTGGACCCACAAGTAGTGATGAGAATTTTTGGCTTCAAGCGTGTATGGTTTGGGTTTTTTTTCAGATCCACAAATATTAATTGGGGTTTTTTTTGCTATTTTGGGAATTATAGAGCTGAATAGACCCTTTTTTTCCCTTCTAAAATGTACTATGACACCAGAGAGCAGCAGTGCCCTGACTCTTGATATGGAGAACTCCTCTTCCTTCATCAACCCCATGTGAACCAGCCTGTGGATCCCACTGTTCCTAAACAGAAAGGCTTTGCAGACAGCACTTGCATAGATAAACTGATTTAAATGTGTTCACAGCCCACTTATTTGTATGTGATTAGTGGATACATATTCTGGGAATCCTGAAATGCTGCCATCTCTTCGTCGAGCTTTTCAGAAGTGCACACACTGCTGGAGATAGCTTGCTGTGTTGTCTGACTTAATTTTCCAAATTATCAGGAATACAGTAGTTATTTTTCACTGATGTCTCTTTGCAAGTTCAGCTTTGTTTGGTCTGGCTTTTCTCCTAGCATTTTCAGTAGTCCCTTCTACATGGTCTAACAGCTTTATCTACCTTCCCAAAAATCTCAATTTCCTGCCTCTGCTAAATTCCATTTAATATATTGATATTTTCATTCATCAAGCATGAGGAACACCCAGGGCTTTAATAAACTGAGTTCAGCTTTCTCTGAACCTGAGAAAGGTGCTGTCACAAAACATACTATAAATGAAATTAAATTGATAAAACTGATTACAAATCCAAAGAGTCAGAATGAAAAACGGCTATTGCAATTTTTAAAAAGCATTGCTTTGCCTATTTCAGCTTCCATTGTATTTGTCTATAAATATAAACCTGAAAGTGCATTTATACCTACTCAAATAGGGCCAAATCCTTATTTGCCATTCCTGGGTGCATCCCAGCATGTAGCTTATGGCACTTGGATGCTTCCTTCAAATCATTGATGAGAATAACCTTGATTTTTCTCCCGACTCCGTTACAGGACGGATTTTAGCCTCGGCTATGTTAACACAGCTACCCTGTCTTGGGCAGGAGAGGATTTCAATACGGTCAGGCAGCTTCCATAGAATTCCCTGGCAGCAGGATTAGGCCATCGAGCAGAGATAACTTGAGGCACATGTTAATTTATTTTAAGGGTTAGTCTTGCTTTAATTGGCAGCTGGATCTTTAGTTCTTAACCGCTGAGGGTGTAATGAGAAGGATAAATGGCACCACAGGACCTGGCTACAATTTCTGGCTGTATGGACTTCAAATGAGCTCAAAATCATGTCCACACTTACAGGAAAAAGCTGTTGAAAATAGAGTATTAACTTTGTCATTTTATGGGCCTGTGGGGACAGGCTGCTGACAGCTTTATTTCTAATCATTCTGCAACAGTCTCCAAGCTTTCTACACAGCTGTGAATAGGGCTACACATACGTCACGAGTTATGCTGGGTCTCTTGTAGTAAATCAAATCCCAATAAGAAACACATTAAAATTTGAACCTACAGTTTTCATAATCAGTTTAAACCACAATGCTATTTTCTGGGTGAATAGTATTCTTTAATGCAGTGATCTGTAGCAGCAGAAGTTGCACAGGGCTTTTAAACTGATTCATTGTATTGCCCACAGCTCAATGGCAATTGCTCACCACGGGTAATTGAGATGTACTGGAAGATTCCAAGGAGCTGAAAAGGGATGCATTGCAAATGGGAAGCAAAGCAAAATCAAAGACAGAGATGTACTGATCATAGCTGATGCTAAAATATCCTATTTTAATGGAACAACTTAGTCTCTGGTTTACTGAGGCAGCTGAATTAATCAGTTGCATATGGCTGGCTTTGCATACAGATTCACTGGGACAGGCAGCCTCAGCCAGCGCAGGCAGCGTAACTCCACTGACTCTGCCACTGACAATCTGGCACCATCTCTCTTTAAGATCTCTGATCCATTTTATTTGCATTTTCTGCCTTATCACTTCTCTTTCCATGCCTGTTGATCTTTTTATTTTTATTACTCAGCCTTCTTTCTAAAACTGCCAGCTTTTCTGCTATAATAACCCGGCAGTGTTCAGAGTCAGGAACTTGCCACTCAGCATGAAAAGAGATGCAAGAAATGGTTTTTACAGCAAAGTCCCCCATCCGTGCTAATACTTCAGCAGACAATTGCTCTTTAGCAACTAAGTACCCATCTCAAAATAAATGCTTTTTGTATATCTTAAGGTTAGGTTCTATATGTTTCCTGTGCTCTTTATGTTACTTACCTGGAAGGCCAAATAACTGAGTAGTTTACTAGTAATGCATAGGAAACCAAAACAGGAGTTTCTCTTTTGCATCCAGGCTTGTTGATGGCAACACGATTAAAAGCATCTTGGAAACAGGCTGTGAACCAAATAAATATTCATCTGGAGAAACAAATTAGGAACAGGCAGTTCCAGACTTAGCCAAGCATGCAAAGCTGATGTAGAAATTACAGATTTCCATAGTCCTCTGAGCATTTCCTAAAGAGTATCTAAATGCTCCCCAAGGTTAATTTGAGAATAGAAATGATCTATGATTATTATGATGTGGTGAACAGTTAAATTAGATAAAAATAGTTGGATTTTTAAAATACTGTTTAAAATACTGAGAGCTATGTGCTGGGTAAAACTGTGAAAAACCTGGTTTATAAAGGATGGAAAACAATAATGGAAAGTAATTCTGGTTTGGGGGTTGTTGTTTGGGGGGTTTTTTGAGTGTTTCTGGGTCTTTAAAAAAAAAATAAAATCTGTCAATTTGTATACATATCCTAGCACCAGCCTTCCCAAAAGCCTGAGCTGAACACCAGGAGTCAGTGAAGTAATTTTACAGAATTCATTGAGCTTTTGATCAAACCCAAGGAAATAGGTTCATTCATGTTTTCACCTTTAACTTGGACACTCTTGTAGCAGATCATACAGGGATATGGACAGAAGAAGAGTCGGTCCTGGACTTCCCCATGTGACAGGTCCCAGGTGAAACCATTGGGTTTTGTCATGGGAGTTACCTTTCTTTTACATCTTCTCGGTTCTTTTCAGATACATTTGAAGGCTTGTCCTGCTCCAGAACATGCTGACTGTACTCTAGAAAAAAAATCTTTAAGTAGGATAGTTACACTGCTGATTCTTTTAACTTAAATACACAACAGCTGCTCTAATTAACACTCTGTATAGGTAGTTCCACAGCTGTGACTGGGATATGCCTGGTGTGCATGGCACTGATTGCCATTCATGTAAGGAAAATAAATCCAGATTTACATGATCTCGGGTACAGCTGGCAGAGCTCAGAGGGGACTCACCCGCAGTTCTGAACAGAATTTGCACTCTGTGCTGCTTTCACTGCAGCACCTAAGCTGGTACCTAAACTAGTTAGTTTGTAACTGGATTGGATCTTTTTTTTCATTTTTTGAAATATTTTATTTACAAGATTCTTTACAGGCGTATATGTACACAAATTCTCATTTACACAGAAGAAGCCCTTGGCTGCTTCGAGCTTATCAAAATGTTCTTTGTGTTTATTCATAAATCACTGCAAGTCCATCAAGTTCTCCCACACTGTACTAATGGCATGCTGGTGATTTATATTTTAACTTTAATAGCAATTCATCAATTGACTAAAATGTTTCTTGTCATGAATATTTTAATGAGAGCTGCAGACTTTATATCTGGTCAAAGAAATTGCCAGATGACAGTAGAACAGAAGTATGAACTGTTCAAACAAATAAATGTCTAATAGACTGATCAGAAAAATACACTGTAGCTGCTTCATTTTATGTTTCTTCGCTGCTGTTCATTTTCTAAGCTGATGACCTGATTGACAAGTAACACTTTGGTGCATTTATAGGCTTCATTGAACAAAGATCAGGGAAATAAAATAATGAAAACAAATATATTTACCACTAGCAGGAAATCTGAAGGGACAATTTGCATGTTCTTCAAAAGCTGTATTTCCCAGGGAAAAGGGCAAAGGGAGTGGGAGTGAAATGATCTGAATATCTTTTGCGACTTCTCCTATTTGAGCTGCCAAAATTGAGAGCAAACCTACAACCTGGCTTGAGTTACATGGTAAAAGTCTTCAGAGCACATGGGCAGTAGGAGTCAGCTAGATACCTTTCCTACGAGATGAAGGCAACAGGAAGGGATAATAATGGACAAGGTTGCCTTCAAAGCGTAGCATTTCTAGAAAGGGATGACACAACCCCTGATCTGCACTATCTCAACAGACACAAGATGGACCACAGCTTTTTTTGCATGTCCATATAAACAGGGTCCACGAGGAATTCACAGGATTGTTGTGGGATATTAGGAATTGATGTTTGTAAAGAACTTGGGAAGCCTTTTTCTCCCATTTGTTTGTGGTTTTGTCACCAGACTCTACTGCAAGGGCCAGAGAACATGGTCTTTAATGAGAAAGATTTTTCTTTCCTCCTGGTTCCCACTAAAGGAGATCATTCTCCTTCCTTGTTACAGCAGATGAAAAAGGACGACAGTAAAAGTGAGCTGAAGATGGATAGGTATCATTGTAAAGTGTTACCTTCTAAGAGTGACATGAACCTTTTAGGAAAAGAAAACCTGGGAGAGGGGTAGGATAATTTCTTTAGTTTTAACTGAATGGTTGAGATTGATAGCAAAAGAAAAGTTTTTTCTGCCAGCAAGCAGAATACCTGTCCACTGGGGGTAAAAACAGACCAGCAGTCATATAGACAACGAGGTAATTACCACATGATTATAACTGTAGGTCAGTTTGCTTATTGCAGATTCAAACTGATGATCAAAGCCTGAAAGGCTCCATATGTCATTATCAGCCCTCTGAATCTCAGCACAGTTCATTAATGGGTATCTTCTCCTCTGCAGTGGCTGACAGTTCACTTTTGTACATTTGTCGTTAGCAATGTCAATAGGAATTATTTGCATGACTCAGAAAGAGGTTGGATTTTAAAATATTGAAGTGAGATTTAAAAAAAAGTAAAGGGAAATGAAAAAGGACTGATTTGCACATGAATGTACCTTTTATCAGTTTTCAGGCTTATTGGATGACGGTATAAAAGATTAAAAAATATCATTACCCACTGAGTGAGAAATGTATTTTATTAATGCAGATAAACTTAATTGAAGCCAGATGTCAGGTATTTTGGAAACATTTCTATGGAGGTTTCTCACTCATGTTGAGCAGCCAAAATTCAATGTGTTTGCAATCCACTTGATGGTCCTAAAGCAGGAGAGGCTGGGAGAAATGTCCCAACAAGCTTCCTGCTCACTGGAAAGAGGGGGAGAGACACAGGTTTGTCTTGGCTGGAGGTTGGCTGGGCGCTTGGGCTGAATTTCTTGCTGTTTCAGAGTCTTTTTTGTATGATCTGTCTCCCTGTCTGAGTGGTAATGTAAGATGCTCAGGTGACAGCCAAGTGGGAGCTGGAAGAAGATTAAATATGGCTAGATACACAGTTCTGAAACATTATAGTAAAAAGGCAGTGGTTTAATGTTAGCTAGAAGAAGAAAGCAGATAAAGCAGGGCTTAATTTTTTACTTACCCGATCCCTTTGATCAGACCCACGGGATTGCGGGGAAATGTCTTCAGCTTTTCTGAGCCAGCCAGGCTTTTAGTCAAGAGGTAGACAAGACAGAGACAGTAACCATCTGGTTACCACTGTTTTAATAGACGTTGTCTGATCATTGAACTGGATTCCCCTCCTTCAGAGTGTCTATGTAAGTCAGCATCAACTGCCTTTCTCCTCATTCATATGGTGTATTCAGGAGAGGATCAGGCTCCTGAGAGCTTGTTTAAATTAGAAGGAACCTAAATAGGCATATTTAGGTCTGAAACCTGATAGCCAGAAGTTCATTAAGCAAGTTTTTCTCATAAATGGGTGGGTTACATCATGGAGTGATAAAAGGTAAATAAATAGGTTAGACTGTACTAATGCAAATGGGAATTGTGTTCTCCCTCCTCTGCAGGTTGTGCTGGGGTTCTCTCTTGTGTCTTCATGGTCTGGTTGCTTGAGTTGTGCTGCTGCTAACATCTTATAGTGACTGAGGGCTTCAGTGTTTTCTCCAATGTAGAGGAGCTTTACAGTGCCAGGAGCTACCTGCACGCTCTGTCTCTTGACTGCCCCGCTGCTCACAAGTGACAGGATTTCATCCAGACCTCAGTGTGATGGTGGAAGAGACCTCAGTGCCTGGGAGGCAGAGCAGCGTTTGGCACAGCACAGCGTACAAGGCACTAGTAGACCACATCCCTGAGATCAGGAGTTTATCCACTAGCTTCATGGGTCAGACCTGCGAAGGTAGCTGTGAGAAGCAGCAGTGCTCATTTTTTCTAGACCTTCAACAGATGTTTAAGACAGTGCTTCATTATCTTTTACCCATATCGAGATCAACTCTGCTTTCTTTTCTAATAGATGCTGCCTTTTGAGATTGCCATTGTTTTTGTTCAATGCTTTCACACTTCCCGAAGCTCAGCGTGTAAGAGCACGGGTGAGCAGTGAGGCATAGCTCCGTTCCGTGTCCTTGGGCTATCTAATGGCAGACTTCCCTGGAGAAAATGCCTGGTAAGGAATAGCTGAGCCCTTTACCTATCCCTTCCCTGTTCATCATAGCTGAGATCAGCTATGATGAACAGGGAAGGGATAGGTAAAGGGCTCAGCTAAGCTTCAGTGGCTCTCTATTCTCAGAAAAGCCCAGAAGTGATGAATTTTATAGGGTTTGAAGCTCACAGGCTCTCACAGCCTGGATAGGATAGGAGGATGCATTTTCTGTGGGGTTCTTTAGGAGAACATTGTACACTCGAACATTTGTCTTGTTCTTACAGGACTGAAACTGTCTGTCCAAAGCATGAAAGAAAATTAAAAGTGCTTCCTGCAGAATCCGCCATGGGAAAAGGTGATGCTTGTAATTGCTGCCTTCTGCTGTTTATGCCAATAAACAGGTGATCCTTCACTAGAATTTATCAGTTACAGCTTTACAGCAGCACTTCTCAGGAGTGCTTATATTTAGCATGTTATCTTTCAGACAGTCCTCCAAAAAGCCTCCTGTTCCAGACAGTTTTGTTAGGGTGTTTTTTTTCTCAGTGGAATAATCTCATGTTGTTACACTAATTTGAGATAGCTGCAGAGCCCAGACCCCTTCCCTGAACATCAGTCTGCTTGATAAAATCTTGAATTCTTGGTTCTGACCAAAAGCCTTTCTGAAATCAGTCAGAGACTTTTCACCAGCATCAGGGTAGTCCAGATGTGTCAGGCTTGTTTCTCAGCTATACTTTGGATTCATGAAGAACTGAACTTCAGCCTTTGGAGTTTGCATCCCTTTCAGCCAAAAGAGCTTCATGCTGCTTTGATATGGTACTTCCTCCCACCCCGGCACACCCCTTTTAGTTTTCTTGTGGTGCTTTCTTTTCTTTAAGCAGAAATCAAGGCAAATTCCTTTTATCCCAGCTGATTTATTTCTCCTGATTAAAACTAGTATTGTAATTTCTTTAAAATATATTATTATGACTTTCCCTTGTATTTTTGGGCGGCAAATTAGCATTTAAAAGACTAAATGTAGTGGGTAAATTGTTAATTATTTGTTTTTCCCTCCACTAACCCTTCTGTGGTATTTCAATGGTGTGATTTTACATCAGCTGGAAAATAGCTGAGCCTCTGCTTGGGCTTAATGAGAGCTCATTCTCTGTCTTCGATAGGAGCTGGATCCAGCCCCAGATTCCTCCTTTATTTTGATGTATCATTGCCCCAAGATGATGCATTCCTCTAAAGGCAGTAATTGCTTGTACCTTTTGGGTTAGTATTTTACACACTCCACAATTTCCACTTTGTTATACAGTAATACTCAGTATTGCCCATTAAATTCCAGATTTCTTTAAAACACAAATGATGTGAATGCCCCAAGCACAAATGGAATAAACTATGTGATGAAAATACTGAAAGACACCACAAAATAATTTCTCTGCTCCCAGGTTAAAAAATTTGCAGAGTTGGGGGAAGTTGCAGGGAGAATGTTGTTATTCCCTGGCTCATGGAGGGAAACAGAAGACAAAAACAATTTGATTGTCTAAGCTAAGACAAAATCTTTGTGTCAGAGCTTGAAAACAAATTCCCATTATATGATGCCAAATCAGATCTTTTTCTGTTCTCTTTCCTAATTTTTGTAATGATGTAAATACGTTACTGCCTCGTTCTCTGCTGTTTTTATTAGAGCAGCATGCCAGCTCCCATACGGTTATGGCTGAGAACAGCTTTCTGTTTCATGGCTGACACTATTAAGTGCTGAAAACTCTCACACATTTATTCACAGCATCAGGAGATGCTGTGTCCTGTGACACAGGCTGTTGGGGCTACAGTTCCCAGTGTGACTGGCAGAGTGAGGGAGAAAACTGAATGAACTGGACACAAGTTAAGCACACAAGGTCTTCTTGGATCATCTGAGCCAGCAAGTTCCTGTCCCTCAGCTTCAGGGCAGCAATGTTGAGGAGTGTTAGAGGAGAGGATACGACCTTGCTAGAGGTGCCACTGGCTGCTGGAAGCTTTGACATCTTCCCATGGTGTTTAACAGAGCTGGGTGGTGCCTTGTGGACTTCTGCATGCCCATGGGTGGGCTGCGTTGCTCCTGCTGAGAACAGCTCAGAGGTGAAGGAGCTGAGATGCCCACATACCAGCTATGCCAGGAAGGAGAGAAGAATAAAAGTTAGACCATTGGATCCTTGAGTTAAGGTTTCCAGTATTTAGTGGAAAGGTACAAGACAGCTCTGGGCCAGCATCAGGGCCAGAATACTTTGTAGAAAACAAAATACAAGTATGTGCCTATGTTCTGAACCTCCAGCCACTTAAGAAGCAGTGGATTCAGAAAGAAAAGCTACAGAAAGTATAGTTTCTGAAATCATGCTGAAATTTCAAGCAGAGGCAGGGACAAGAAGAAAGGAGATCTCAATGGGTCACAATCCCATAGGTATCTTGGGCACACACACATTGTGAGATGAGGACTCATGTCGCTAACATCAGTCAGTAGTAGGAAACTGAGCAATGGAGCGTGGAATAAAAAACAACCAAGAAAAATACTGTGTTTCAGCACTCTTTAAATGCTTGCAACTGCTACTTTTCTTTGCATGGAAAATATTTCTCTGAATTGCGACAGTTGAAGCAATCAACAGCTTCAGCACAAAAAATCTGGCAGCTACAACAGAAAATTGGGCACAATTAGTAATGTGCACAATGTATCAAGTCCTCTGCCAGAATACATTTTGCAGAGAACATTTTCGTTTATTCAGGTCACATTCCCCAACTTGGGATCCCTCAGGAAGACTCAGTAGCTTTTATCCAATATGACAAACCCATTTCTGCATTTAGGCAGAGAGGTGCTGCAGCAGGGACCTCCCCAGCACCAGCAAGGCACTGCCAGTCCCCGCTTACAATGAAGCGTCGAAAGGCAAGAGATAGACTGAGGACTGTTTCAGGAGAGAGACGCCGAGACATCTGCACCCTCACAACACTCAGAGCTCTCTGCAAGTTAAAAAGGGGTTGTGCATCCTGGGAAATAAGGCTTTTATCCAGTAATACCATTTCTAATCAGGTTTCTCTCCCCGCTGTCATGTTGTATTGACTCCTTGCCAGCGGCTGCAACGTGCTGGGCTCTGCTGTGGCACCTACATGCATATTGCACCATTGCCAATCTGTGGTAAACTGTTTCCAGGACAGTTTGAAAGTGGCCACTTGCAGGAGGAGTTGTACAGCAGAGCAGAGAATAATGAGAAACAGAAACTCCTTTTTTTTTTTTTTTTTTTTTTCCATTAAAATCCTGGCAAATCATTTTATTGCCTGTGGTGTGGAAGACAAATAACACAGGTTAGAGTCTGTCAAGAAATGGAGCAAGTGCATTTCAGAAAAGAAGAACAAAACCAATCTGGATTGTTTTCAGTGCAAAGCAGGTGAATGCTCGGGGTATTTCCTTCAGGAGCCCTTCTCCTGTGCTGCGCTGTTCAGGGTGAGCGAGGTGCAATATAGCAACGTGACTGAACTGTGCTGAGGTGACAGAACACCTAGAAAAGTAACCCAAATAGAGACTTGTGCTTAAATCAGCATTTGTGGCCACAAGCCTCAAAACTGATGTTGGGTCCAGAATGTAATCTGCTCAAATACATACATGCATACATACATACATACATACATACTCCCATCTGTACCTCCCACTGTGGCAGAGGTAACACCATGCATTTCAGATCACTGTAAGCTCTCCCCGTCTGCTGAAAGGGCTCAGCTCATCTGCAGAGGCGAGAGAGCTGCGAGAGAGTTTCACAGGTACTAACATATCTACAAATATTTTTATTTATTACAAATTATTATTACAGATTTTTTATTCCAGATACAAGCTGTGCTTTTTAGACCTGGTCTCACTGGTACCATGTACTGCAAGATTATTTGATGAAAAGAGCTCACATAGTATTTTTCTTGAGAAGAAAAACAGAAAGTCATTTCCAAACAAGGCCAGTGCTACATCTCTGTGCACATCTGAAAAGCACTTAGACACTATGTAAGGTACAAAAAACATGGAAAAGAATGTTTTTTGTTCTTCTAGATCATATTCTGGTAGAAATAACAATTTGTTAGTTATGAGCAAAGCATGCTGCCTGCAATTCTACTAGTTACAGGCAAGAACAATTTATGCCTTGCTCCTTAATGCCTTTGTATACAGAAAGTTTATGTACTACAGTCCAGAATCCTGCGTGGCCTAAGGCTTAATTGTTTACAGCATCAGCATTAGTCTGCACTGGCTCCTCCAACTGTGACTGTGCAGGGGAGGCTCAAAGCCCTGGTGTAAAAGGACCCCTTGTATGTCCACAGTGCAGACACCTGGGAGAACACGCTTTGTATGTGCACGTATGTGCAAAGGTATTAGGGCAATGAACTAGAGATAGTTATCTCTGGAAGATCTGTGCCTTTTACTTCCAACACTCTTTTGAATATTGGGCTGGAAATACTGAATCTTGAATATTCAATTTTGGAAATACAGCATTTTTATTTCTTTTTAATCTTGAACTGGGAAGCTAATTATTCACTGTGATCCAAACCAGAGTAGTTTTAAAGTTTTATATATAATGTAAACCACTTTGCGAGCAGGTGCTGGCTATTTTATTCTCATTTGGCTTCTGCCATTAACTATACTTCATTTCTCCTAGTACCATGCATTGGCTGAGTCATACACCACATTTTTGTTTGAATTTGCAGCTGCACCACCATAGCGAGTGCACCTGCAAGGGCCTAACCCACAACCAAGCAGTCATCCTCGTTCTGCATGTCTAAAACTCTCTTGGCTTTGGTCGCATCACTGAGCCTAATCTTGCCCTGCTCTTATTGATAGACTCACCGGTTTATGGCATGTTTGATCCCTCCATCCTCATGGCACTACTGCACCAGCCCATGGATTATAAATGCTGCTGTTTCCTCCTGTACACAAACCTGAATTCACAATTTCTGTTCCTGATACAGTTTTAATGACTACTGCAAGGTTAACTTGAGTGGTTATAACATGTACTAATTGTCTGTGGTTGCAGTGATCACACCATGATTATAATGTTGTTACGGTAATATCATCACAACATTATCTTAATATGGTGAGGTCAAATAAGGTCTGTATTACCTTACCATATAGGTAAGTAATTTATTCATATGAATTGCACTGTGAGGCAATGTAATGGGGATTTTACAGCTGCAGCAGTCCTGGGAGAAGTTCAGGAGCACTCACATGATGGACATTTGTAACAGCTTAAAGAACACCTTCACTCCTCTGCATGTGCATTCATTGATACATACGATAAAAGCCTTTCTTTCCAGTTGGTCTAATATTGTATGTAGTCCATACCCTTCTCTTTTGGTCCTGTGAGGCCAAGGGAAGGGAGTGACTTCATTGTGGATAAGAGAGAGAAAGTGCTTCACAGTCAAGTTTCAAGAAATTGAACCCTGATACTTTTAGCAGTCCTGATCACATAACCCATCCTTAATTTGAGATGTCACAGCTGCTCCCTGTTGAAAATGTCTGAAAGTGAGCAGAGCCCTCCCCTCCTTTTGCTCTTGGAGGAGGCAGAAGGGACCAGCTCCCTGCAGCAGAAATGCCTGTGGTACAGATCTGCAGAACCAAGGTCCAATGAGCTACATATAAACCAAAAATAAAAGCTTACATTATGTGCCAGCAAGGTGGTTACTAATGGTAACTGGCTACTACTGGTAGGTGACAGTGAATTAAGTGTGTTGTGCTTGTGTACAGTACTGTCTTGAAATGGTGACTCTGGTTTTGTTCTTGACACAGTCTGTGGAGTAGATAATTTCAGATAAACAGGTACATAGTGAGGTAGCACCAGGCTGTGCCAGTGCTGTCTTCAGGGATACACAGGGACCCCACTCAGCTACAATAACCTGGCATATCTGTCAGGGGCAGAAACTATGTGAAATATATATATATATATATATA
>NW_010296436.1:25462-29743 GCF_000700745.2 Antrostomus carolinensis | reverse complement strand
ATAAAATAAAATAAAATAAAATAAAAATAAACAAGCAAAGAAACACTGGATGTGCATCCACAGCATCACATCTGGAGCCCCCCTGGATGGAGAACAGCATCATGAGTGGCAGCAGGGACCCAACCTCAGTATCCCAGGTTGATATCTGATTTTACATTGCACATCACCCTCCCTAGGCAGAGCAGCACTGAACGGCTCTTGTCTTCCTGGTGCATTTCCATCACTCCTGAGAGTGCAGGGGCAGTTACAGAGGTGGGGTCAGAGGTTAATTTAAGCATTTACACTAAAATACTTGCCCTATCTCTTACTCTTGTGTTTCAGTGCAGTGGGAGAAAGATATTCCTTCCTTAGAGGAATCTGGACATATTTTTCTAGTAGTAAAATCAACTATTTGGAAAAAAAAAAAAAAAGAAAACAACAAAACAAACACAAGAAACAAAACAAGGACATGATAATACAAATGAAAAAAAGTTGTTTCTTTGCTGTGCCACCTAGAAAATAGTAAGAGACAAATTTGTGCTAGGGAATGTGGTCTATACCTCTAATTAGCAATAAATGCATATTTAGTTAGTGGGAGGGGTGGAAATCAAGAACCTTGTTATTTTTGTTTCTTGGTTGTGATGCATTTAAATTCACAATTACACTTCTAGAGGAAGCTGCCTCTCCAGCAGAGAGGTCTGTAGTGATCAAGGGAGCTGCCTGTTTCAGATATACTTAAGAAGGTATCTGTTGCCAAGGGGCCTCAGAGTTGTAACTGTTCTCTGTTCTCATTTTCTCTTCTGCCAATTATCCAAACACTTTTCCCATTCACTTCATAATAATGATAATAATACATTCATTAGATAATCTTAAGGCAATTTCTACTATAAAGCAAATTGGGGTTATTTCACTCTATTGACAAGAAACAGGAGAGGTCACTTAGCCTTTGGCTGAAGCTAAATGCCCAAGCAAAGTAGCCAGATTTCACCGGTTTCTCTTATGTGAAAAACATCTCAAAAAATATGCTGCTGCTACCACTGCAAGAAAGCCAGTTGCTTGCACATCTGTGGCCTTTTTTTGCCTAAAAGAACCAAAGATTATTCCAGACTGATGGACATCCTCAGCTAAGTCTGCATTGTTTGTGCCTTTGGCTAAGCCATGAGGTTGAAGAACCTTAAATACAGCAGTGTTGCAAGGACATAACATCACAAAGAGAGTTTGATTGTTCCTTTTCATAGCTTCTCAGCTGAAGAGCTAGAGACCATTTTCTGAGCAAGGCATCAGCCTGTCCTTAATGCATCACTGAATTCATCAAAGTTGTCTCTTGTGAGAACCCTTTAATATTCCCAGAGCTTGAAGTTGGGATGCTGTGATTGAAGGTGGCTGGAGCAACAACGAAACTTTGCTGTCAGTAGGGAAGACTTCACCAGTAACTGCCGTATCAAATTCCAGATAGATTGGTACAGTGCTGAAATAACCTACTCTAAGCTAGCAATCATGCACAGCTTGCTACTATTCATGACAGTGCTGTAAGATATGCAAAATAGAATTCCACCTTGTTGTGATTGCAGATGAGCTCAGGAAACAAAATTCAATTCCAAAGGCAAAGTCTTGCAAAAATGAAACAGAGAAAACAGTCATTGATCTAAACCTATCTCTAGCAATGACACCATAGGTCTATTTTTTACAAGACTAGATGTTTACAGCATTATGAGAGTGACTTAATGTGACCTTCTCAGTTCTTTTCATGGAGACCCTTATTGTCTAAGTAATAATGATCTGAAAGTATAAGACCAGAAAGTTTTGCAAAGAAAGGCCTTATTAAGCCAACTAATACAGGAAGGGGAAAAATAATCAAGTTTTTGTCAGCAGAGTTCATGCTCCTCATACCTCCTCTACTTTCTCCAGCAGTTGGTTTAATAAGAGCTGTTACCTATCCCTGAAAACCTTGGTTTGCTATAGGATTCAGATGAGAAACCAGTCACACTATCCAGAGACATCCATCTTCCAGTGTCCTGACAATGTTCAGAACATGGTCTATAGTAATAAGCCAACGAGTCCTTGAGAAAAAAAAAAAGAAGCCACATTTTATTTCATGCCTTGAATTTCTGCTGCAGATTGCTAGACATATGGAGCTCATTAAAGGTTTTCAAAGATAACAGAGCCATTGTCATTGGACTCTTGTTTCAAGTGCATATGGTTGCTTATGTACATGACAGTAGCAAAATACACAGCTTACCTCACAGTCTCTTCCAGCACCTGAATAACTAAATTTTATAGTAAGAGTTACTGGAGGATTCTTCTCCAGGTGTGTCCTTCCACCTCTATCCTCATACCAGAGATCAAGGGAAGATGGTTAAATTCACAAAGAGTCAGAAACAAGATTTGGCAGAACTGCTCTCTTCCATGGGGTATCCTGAGCCCTGGTTACACAAGGAGTGTAACATAGTGTTAGGAAACCTATCAGTTAAGGGCAAAGCAGGACAGTGAACATGACTTAGGACAAGTGTCAAGTTGTGTTTAAAACTTCATGAGTTGTTCCTATCTGCCCTGCATAAAGTTAGGTTTTAAAAAATACTTGGGTTTTAGAAAAAAGTCTAAAGCTTAAAAAAATATTTATGAATGCGTGGATATAATGAGCTGATCTCAGAGATCTTTATTGTTATTATAATTTTTTTACATACTTTCACTTTATTGGTGTCTAGAAGCCAACCATCCTGAGCTACCCTAGAATGGGCACTCTAAGGACACATAGCAAGATATATGTTTATATCAGTCTTCCTATGGCATTGTTAATCTTTAATCATTATTCTAACCCTTTAGGTTTGACTGTCCTGAATACTATCACAACAGTTCAATGAATCGTACATCAGGAAATCATGGAGAGACAGTGCTCACTCATTCGCTTGCTTGTTTTCGTTTATTTCCTTTCTTTCCTTTCTTTGTCTTTTCCCTTCTCTCCCTCTGCAGACTGTTGTTGCTTTTATTTTATTTTTAGAAGAACTTGGCCAATAAATCTGAAAGGAAAAGGGTGTGGGAAGTAAAATTAAACCAATCTAGCAGAGAAAGTCATAACAGGAATCAGTGGATGGGAGTTAAAGCCAGACAAGATTCAAATTCAAATGAGAAATAAAGCACAATGAGTGTGATTAACCATTGGAACAGACAATGAAGGGTACCAGATTTACATCTCTTGTTTCCTTTGTGGAAAATGTGCTTTGGAAGGTGCTTTACACTGGTAGCTCCTGGATTCAATGGTGAAATACTTGGCTGAAATGTAACTGTCTGTAATACATAAGAAGTCAGATCAAGGCCATTTTCAGCCTTCAAATATGTAAAGAAATGTTAACAGCTCTTCTGTTGGTCTTCTTTTTTCTATGCATTCTATTTCCTCTGGATTGCTGCAATTTTGTTTTGATTTCACTATCCAATAGGCACCAGAAAGAATGATGCAGGCACACAAAGCCAGACAGAACGAGCTCCCAGCTCTTTGTTTATAGCCAAGACCCAAACAATTCAAGTTTATTTCTGCACTGGGCTCTCTATTCCTGTGTGTCCAGAAACTCAAGCCACCAAAGAAAGCAGGCAGACACGTTTATCATCTGAGACTTTACTCCATGCCATTCTGCAAGTCATAAAATCATTGTTAGATGAATGAAAACCCACTCTACTATTCAAAAACCGGAGGAGAAACTGGCTGCATTACAGGAGTCTAATTAATGAACAGACATAAATAAATGTGTTCTGCTCGCATCATGCTTAGATAGCATTAGAATGCTTTCTTCTGTTCTGTCCTACAAGGGGTAGTGGCAGAAATATTAAGTCTATTTAAAGCTAGTGAATACAGACAGTTGGGGCGGCAAGGAGGAGAAAATATACTTTGATGCATTTGGGTCACTTTTTTCAAGAACGATTATGAGAATCCCAGTCTGAAGGGAAAGTTGATGGTCTCCCTTTTACAAGCAGAAGCAGCAGCAGGAAAAGCAACTCATACAAGACCATGCAAGAAATCCCAGTCATCTCCTAGGCTGCTTGCACAACATTGACTCAAAAATATATTCCCACCTGCAATAGGAGATATAGTCTGTAGAAAATTCAAGACAACATTTCAGAACCTCTGAAGTTAAGAGAGCAATGAACTGTATTTAGGGGAGACACAACTCATCTGAAATCCAAGACTCTGTAAAGAAGGGATCCGTGACTGTGCTTAGTATCTGCATGGTCCAAGTACTGCTTTACCTACAGTATGCCACTAATGAGGCATTCACCCCATCCTCCTGTCTTCCCATATCAACTTTCCCT
>NW_010296436.1:22548-25446 GCF_000700745.2 Antrostomus carolinensis | reverse complement strand
AACTCACATGCTTTTTCTTCCTGAATAAACTACCACATAGTTTGATAAGCCACTAATGGTTATCAGAAGATAACCATTAACAGCCACTGAGGTACTGCTGAAATTTGAAAAGCCTTGCAGGACATTGAAAGGGTCTAATGAAGAGCTATAACAGTATAAAATGCAGGTAAAGAGAGTCTAGATTACTTTAGCTGTTAATATCTGATTGTTGCGTGACCAACGCTAAGCACTGCCCTATCCAGTTCCTGCTCAGCCACTGAATAGTTTGATTTCTTTTCTCTGTAAATAGTTTTGTAGGCCTGACTCTTCTGCCATGCCCACTCTTGCTGCTGCAGTGTCCCTGTTATTAACTATCTTGGACCTGACTTTTGTGTCATCAGCAGGAGCTGCTGAATTATCACTGACAGGTGCCATGAACGGTGAGCATGATCCCAGCCATCACAAGGGTATTCTAGTGAAGAAATCCCTCTGGCAATGACAATACACATAGTAGGAGCCCTGATTATGTCTTGGACATACATATATCACTATGGAGCAGTTTTATTAAGACTGCAGTGCAGCAGCTGCTGTGGCAGGAAAGGAACTGATGATTAAGTCTCAGGATCATCTCAAGGGCTAGCCAGGATGAAGCAGTCACCCCATCCTCATAGACCAAGACAGCATCAGGAGAGACAGTCAAATACACAGAGCATAAATCACAACATGGTAGCAATTGCTTCCATTGCTAGTTAGTGCTTTACCACTAACACTAGCAGGGGGTATCTTCCCAGACTGTAACTGCAGTTTCCATGTCACCTGCCAATAGCAACAACAAAGCAGCTAGGGACAGCATCAGAACAGGAAAGATGTAGTATTTCATCTAGCTGTGGATGGAAGCAAGAGCTGACTCCTACCAGTAGGGCGACAAATCACTGTGAGTACACTTGTACCTGAGCTTGCGGGGAAACACTGGCAAGGACCTGGTGGAAGAGCACCCTAATGACTGTATGAAGGAAGAATAACCACCAGGAGATGCTGACAACACCTCTTGTCATTTTGAGGGCAAAAATAGTGAGCAGCAGCCAGTCACCCACCTTCCACTCAAAAATGTTGTTGGATTTTTAACAGGGTTTAACAAGGAAGGAGTTGACATGCATGCTAGAAAATAGGCTGTAATTAATACTGATATGGCAACACAGAGCTCAGAGCATGCACCTGAGATGCTACAGAACCTGTAAGGTTTTTGGGAAACAGATGTTAATCACCTTTGGGAGGATGGCATCCTTCTCAACACCACACACTTAATGGATTAGACCTTACTCTCTGATGTGCTCACTGCACAGAAAAGCATGGTGAGAGAGACTAAGGAACCTTTTGTGTTTGAGGATATCTCAAGCAGAGTAGGTACAGAGTAATTCCTGTGCTATGCTGAGTTGTGCCAGATCATGACAGATAAGAGGTTTCTTTGATTTGCCCCGACTTGCTGCTGTCCAGCACCCCCATCACCTCTGTGGTGGCTGGAGTCCTCATTGATCAGTTCAGGATGAAGGCTTTCCCACTCCATTTCTACCAGCACTTTCCCAATATATCTGCTCTGCTTCCTGGTTTTTTTTAGGAAAATAATTTTTTTCTCCTATACTCCAAAGAGCCACCTGAAAAACATACTGGTTTTCAGCTGTGGAAAAAGTTATTTCCTCTTCCCCCTTTTGCTTCTAAACTATAGTCTGAAAAATACATTTCTTCTCTGATTTGTAGAAGTCAATTAATCCCTTTGGGGGTCTTAGGCAATGCACAACTGCATATAAAATATTTTTTCCCCTTTGCTTTGCAAAATGTATTTTCCCCGTTGGGGCTCTTAAATACTGGTTCTAGGAATCAGGTAGGAGCTGTCATTCAAAACACCATTGTTTCTGGCCCAACCATAACCTCATTTTTACCTCCTCTCCCCCAGCACTGCAAGGCAGCAGGTAGTTACACAAGAAAGCTGTTTCAGTGGGCTGCAAATCTGCCAAAAGAAACATTTTCACTAGATTTCAGCCTGCGAGGGAGGAATTACCAGCTTTGTGTGACTTGGTAATGGCAAAGTCTCCACAAGTGGAGAAGCTTCAATGTGAGGAAAAGGAGACTGTCCACACCAGCAGCTGGACAGGCAGATCCCGTGGTTTTCTCTGGCTTCTCACTCCCACACTAATTAACAGAAACCATCACCCCACAGGATCTCCATAAACCCTTACCTGAATGGATAATCTGCTGCACAGACATTTTAAAATTAAGGCTTCAGAATTAGAGGGAAGACAATCACAAAGTAAAGTACAGAAACAGTATCTATGTCCAAAGCAATGGGTGGATCTAGTATTATTAACAATGAGGCACAACTTTCTAACAATATGAAAAACCTAACAAAAAAAAAAAAAATAAAAAAAAAAAAAAAAAAAAAAAGTCAAAGTAGTGGATTCTACATCCTCCAGTGTCTCCAAAAAAAGACAAACTGTCATTCTGGAATCTATAACTTAGCCCAGCACAGGTTATTGCTATCTTTACAGGGTTGTCAAGGCCAAATTCTATGTCCTGTACTTTGCAGAATGGCAAGCTAGATGGTCAAAATGGTCTCTCACAGATTTGAGATCTCTTTTTCTATGATTCTGAGAAAAGAGGTTTCACATTTTTTTAACTCTTTTCAATATTTAATTCCAGTTTGCTTCTATCAAAAGAACACAAAGGCACTCTGAGGAAAAATGAGGGGGAAAGGAAATTAAAGGGCTTTTATCAGGGCATTCTTGCTTTTTTGTTGTGTGAGTGTTTTTAGCAGGAATCTCAGCAGTTATTCACAGAGACTTAGAGAACAGACTTTTTGTCCTGTCTGCTGCCTTGTATAGGCAATGTAATTTTGAAAGAATAAAAAAGAAGGGAATATTTTAG
>NW_010296436.1:288-22536 GCF_000700745.2 Antrostomus carolinensis | reverse complement strand
CATTCCTGCCCAAAGCTTGTACTGACTTGCTGGGATACCTGCTGAATGTAACAGGAGAGCTGTGTGCATCAGAGAGAGCCCTATTCTCATCAGTAACAACCCTCCTGTTGAGTTCAGTAGGGTGGGAGCTTGCTTACCCATTCCTCAGCAGAGCTGGTTTTCACTTTCTCTCCTTGCCCCTGGCCCCATGAAGAGGAAAGAGAAAAGCAAGTAAGGATTCATTTAAAAAAAAAAAAATATTATAACATAAAATATTTCAAAAACATCAGTAGGTTAGGACGTATGCCTTGTTCAGGGCTGGAAAATTGTTGTTCCAGAGATTAAAGTAAAAAGGACCCAACACCTTAAAGACACATATATAAAATTCTCATCTCTCTAAAGAACAGTGACACTATTGCACAAATAATCAAATGTTTGGGAAACAATAGTACCACTAGTAATGATAAAATTTAATTTGTATATGATCGAAAGTCTCTGCACACTTAATTCTACAGTTATGTCTCTAAGGCAATGGATATGCCAAAAAAGTATCTCAAAAGGGCTAAATCCTTAATGAATCAAACTGAATTACTCTAGGAATTAATTTGGCTAAGATAACATTATCCACACTGGGACTTTCAAAAAGACCTGCCAAAAATTATGATGCTGAGATCTTACTTAAGCACCCTAAGAAAAGCCTGCAAATTCAAAAATAGTTGTGGATTCCCAGGCAGGATTTCAGCATTTAATTAAAAACCATAGCCATTTACAGAGAATGCTTATTACATGACAGACATTTTAAGTTACAAAATTTAAACAACTAGAAGCTGAAAGGAAGAAAATGTCAACAGGAAAGCTTTGCCCTGAAGATGGCCCGGAACAGAGAACAAGCCTAAAAGTTATCAACATCTCTGGACAGGTGCATTCAGCATGACATGTCCAAGTCATCAGTGAAAAGCCACAAATTCTTTAATTAGCTTTCCTAATTAAGTTGCTAAGTCAAAAGCATTTCTCCTACAATTTTAAGACCAGAGCAGTCCAGACAGAAGTTTAGGTCTGGCAATCACAGAACCATGCCACCAACAAACTTATAATATACAGGTCTATTGACAGGCACCCTGGCAGCTTACATCAACTAAAAATATGTCCTGTGGATTTAGCCCTAAACACTTGAACAATGCTTTTGAACAGCAATGTGTTAATAACACTGCATTTGGGAGCAGAGATGTCAGTGGCTTTTATGAGTAACACTTCGGTCTGGCTCATGCTTCTGCTTCCTAACTCTGGAGAGCCAAGACAGTCACATCTATTGTGTTATGTACACACACTCGCTGGAAGATCAGAAACTCTTGACTACATCTTTAATATCAGCTTTCCTGATGCAATAGTCATGGCAGTGTTACCAAGAGAAATTATCACTCTTACACTCTGCTGGTGACTGTCACACAAAAGAAAAGGGATGAGTGACTGTTCATTGCAGCTTGAGCTTCCATGCTTTGCTGTTCAGCTGAGGATTTTATAGGCAAGCAGCAATTAATTCTGTCCCTCTGGAAACCCAAGATGCTAGAGTAATTCAGTCATGGAGTACACAAGTTTGGTTTAGCAGCCAACAGTGGAGCAGAGCCAGTCAAGCATCCTTGGGTCTCCACAGCAACGTGGTTTATCCCAGACAGACCGTACTCAGAATAAGTGATTTTGCAAATCAGTTTTTAGAAAAATGTTATTTCTGTTAGCAGAATTTAAGAGGACACATTTATATATGCATAGTCTACTGGTCAATGAATTGATAACACAATTGTTGTGACCAAATAGCTCCAAGAGAACGATAAAGCTTTTCTGTGTGACTGTTTAAGCCTCTACTACCAATCATAGGATTTCCAAAGTACCCTTGATGAATTAGATAGATTAGAGAACCTTCCTATTTTTAACTCCTATAAAAAAGCAGTGAAAGGTTTTCAGATGTGTTCATCACCTTGCTAATGCCACTACATACTGGGCTCACTGACACCAATAGTTGGTGTTACCAAACTGAGCCCATGATCTGTTGCATATAAAAAGAAAATTAAGTCTCCTCATAAGGGATTTGCTCTGAATTTGCTGTTGATTTTGCTGAAAGGAGTAATTTCTATCAAAGTTGTGCTAAAAAGCAATCTGCAGATGCGTGTTATGGGGGGAATATTGAGACAATCAAACCAATGTATTGTTTCATGGACTTAGACCAGAAGTGAGCAACATGTGGCTCTTGAGCCATATGCACCTCTTGAGCTGTTCAAATAAGGTTTCCACGCCAGGGTTAAATCACATTGCAGGAAGAGGAGCAATGGGCCATGCTGGCACAGGGACTGTGGGTATAATCACAGTCTCCTGCTAATAGCAAGTACCAAGCCAGAAGGGGCTAATGAAGCTGATATCACTAGGTAACCTTGAAAGACTATACATGTAGCCCCACCAATTCCAAAAATAGGATCCATGATGAGCCATTGTCTATTCCCGTCTGTGAATTGCTCTTCAATCATCTCTCCCATTGATTTACCATGTGTCCTATGGTTTACAGCCATATGAAAACACACAGCATTGGCCACCTCTGTGCTACCCTGTAACCAGTATTTGATATTTTAAGTGGAGAAGAGGTTTTAAAAATCCATCTGTAACAAAGATAGATAATTATGTAAAACAGAAAAGCAAAAAATCTTCTTTTATTTCCCAGTGCTGGAGTTTTGGAGCATGATGTTTGATTATCTCATATAATTATTAACTGGAATTGAGTCATGATTGCTTGGTAAATGCCTTTAATTTTAATTTCAAAAGGAATTTAACTTTTTATGCCATCTGAAAATGTATTTTTAAATTATTGTGAATGTTCCTTAGATCAAAAGATTCTTAGCAGTGAGAAAGGAAGAATGGTACACAGGGACTTAGATAGATTATGACATTTATCATTACAAGCAGTGTTACTGAAGAACTGTATCCACCCATGAGTTATTATCTCTTTTCTTTCATTAAAACAAACCTCATCAGAGACATAGTAATGTGCAATGTGAATATAGACCCAGCTGCTGGTGAATTTTCTGTAAACAGGTGGAAAGGCAAGGACTATATAAATTTTTTCACAACTCTCCATTTAAATGCAGAAGACAGTTGAACTTCAGCAACTAAAAAGAGAAGAAAAATATCCCAGTGCTACAGCTCTTTTATTAAGAAAATGATCATTCGTTGGAACCAGACATTTTGTTTGTTTGTTTTGATGTTCAAAAAAGTTTATATTCCAAGAATATTTGGCATCATTTATTTCAAAAGGGTTGAAAAGTAACATTTTGGTTTTCAGTTTTTCAATAGAATTATGTTTCTGTTCTTAGTATTTCATTGTGAAGTGATGTAACAATTTCTGCAAAAATAGGACCAGAACATAGTCACATTCATAGGGAAATTAGAATGATTTGACTGACCTGAAAATTGTTTTGCTTTTTGTTTTGTTTTGGTTTTTTTCCCCCAAAATGCCACTTTAAGAAGCACTTCTTGATTATTGGCTTCAAAGTCTTTTTCAAAAAATCTTCCAATAGTACAGAAATTCCACATTTCTAGCATTTCTGGAGTCTTGTTAATAACCACCATTCCCTGCTACTGCCATGAGGAACAATAAGGTTGCAACACTTGCTTTACTCCTTGGTTCTCATAGTCTCTACCTGGTTGTATACAGATGGGGTTGACCTGAAATCTCATCACCTTGACCCATACATGGTCCTTTCTTAGGCATTAATTGCAATACTGATGCTGTGCAGCCTTACAGTAAAGGATAGTGATTTCAGGACTTCCAAACTGATTGATATTTCAATCCATGCAATGATTTTAAAAACCCAGTCACCATCAAGAAAGGAAACTGAGCAGAATTTGTCTTTGAAATTGATCTTTTAACATCTGGGATACTTTCTGTATGATAATGCAATCTAAAAGAACAAAAATCCAAACAGAGGCATCAGAAAAACTGCACAGCATCAGGGACATATTTTCCAGAAAAATGTGCTTGTAATTTGTCTTTTGTGCAGCAGGGAGTTGCCATTGCCACGCTGTGGTCTCAGGTGTTCATGTGGTTCCGTGCAGGCAGTTGCTTTTTGTGCTGTTCATCAAAATGTTTCCATTGAGATGGCTCTCATTTTATCTACTAAGAGGAATTTATCATACACAGGATTTGGTGAGGCCCTAATCCTGGAATAAAGAATGTAGAGACAAGCTGTTGAGGCCACACAGACCCCCTACCAATTTCCTACACTTGCATAAAGTTGTGCTCCACTTAGTGTAGTCCTTCATGAGATTATGAGTGCACATTACACCCTGTCCAGTTGCTCTTAGTTACCAAAACAAAGCTCATTGATTTAGTTGGTTGCTCCTTGGTTTAATTGGAAGAATAACCCTGAAAATAGTATCGTGAAGAACAAAAGGTACCAAGAATGGGGTATCAATATGTTTTTTCTAAAGAAAACTCACTTATCTAAAAAAGATGGTTTGAAGTCCTGCTGATCTCAAGAAAGAAAACAAAAATTTCCTAGAATTTCACTCAGGGAAAGATAAGATGCACTTACACTGAACAAAGTTCCATGGTTGCTCATGGCTTGGATGGGCATATACTTTGCTGGGTAAAAAACTACCCGCATGACTGTGCCCAAAGAGTGATGATGGAGTTAAATCCAGTTGGTGGCTGATCACAAGTAGCATTCCCCAGGGCTCAGTACTGAGGCCAGTTCTGTTTAACATCCTTATCAATGATCTGGAGGAGGGGATCGAGTACACTTTCAGGAAGTTTGCAGATGACACCAAGCTGGGTGGAAATGTTGATCTGTTTGAGGACGGCTCTACAGAGGAATCTAGACCATCTAGATCGATGGGCTAAGACCAATTGCATGAGTTTCAATAAGGCCAGATGCCAGGTTCTGCACTTTGGTCACAACTACCACCAGCAGTGCTACCGGCTTGGGGAGGAGAGCTGCTGACTGGAGAGCTGCTCAGCAGAGAGGGACCTGGGGGTGTTGATTGATAGCCAGCTGAACATGAGTCAGCAGAGTGCCTAGGTGGCCAAGAAGGCCAACAACATCCTGGAATAGTGTGGCCAGTAGGACCAGGGAAGTTACCTTACCCCTGTACTGGGCACTGGTGAGGCCACTCCACGAGTGCTGGGTTCAGTTTTGGGCCCCTCCCTACAAGAAGGACATGGAGGTGCTGTAGCGTGTCCAGAGAAGGGCAACAAAGCTGCTGAAATGTCTAGAGCACAAGTCTTATGAGGAGCGGTTGAGGGAACGGGGATTGTTTAGGCTGGAGAAAAGGAGGCTGAGGAGAGATCTTCTGGCACTCTCTACAACTACCTGAAAGGAGGGTGTAGAGACGTGGAGGTCGGTCTATTCAACCAAGGAACAAGTGACAGTACAAGAGGAAATGGTCTCAAGTTGTGCCGAGAGTAGTTGAGATTGGATCTGAGGAAGAATTTCTTTCCTGAAAGGGTTCTCAGGCATTGGAATGTGTTACCCAGGCCAGTGGTGGAATCCCCATCCCTGGAGGTATTTGAAGGTCAAGCAGACATAGTGCTGAGGGACATGTTTTATTCAGGGACTTGTCAGTGTGAGGTTAATGATGGACTCGATGATCTTAAAGGTCTTTTCCAATCTAGGCAATTCTGTGATTCTGTGATTCTGTGACTGTTGTTTGTGATGTCCTTCATCCAGCAGTGTAACTTGTGAATCAATCATAATAAAATTTGGGAGGCCATTTAAAATTTCTGGCTATATTGTTACCCCAAAAAGTTTATATTCTGTATGATATGTTAGTATCACTAGGTAGCCCGGGTATACCAACCTGGCCCAAGTCTCGTTGATTTTAATAACACCATGCCATTTTACGTTACCTGAGAAACTGAGCCAGAGGCTGTGATTTTTCTCACACTTTTTTCTTTCTTCTTCTTAATAAACAACAGAAAAGGATGATATCCTAGTTCTTCACACAGAAGAGCAAAGATGAGGGCTGTTGAGCATATTTGCTACAGAACAACAGCCAAATACCATGTGAAAAAAAAAAGTGACTGTTCCTGACACATTTAGTTATGACATATTTTATTATAGCAGACATGGTATCATTTAAGCATTGAAAAGCTATGATAGTATTTATACTATGCTTAAGGTGCAACAAGGGGCAATAAAGCCATTATTAAAATGCAATAAAAACATAATTAAAAAACACTCTTGATAAAATCCAAACAAATAAAACTAGTCACCAAAAGGGAAGGGAGAAAAAAGGATCAGCTGAGGCCAGAGCAGGCAATAATTGTGAGGTGTCTCAGGGACTGGTATATTCAAGGCAAAGAAAAAACAAAGAAACCCATCTTGACAGTGAAGAGGAGGAAAGAAAATCTCTCCTTGAGGTCTCCTGACTAAAGTGGGTAGAGGAAGAGCTTAATAGGATAATAAAAAGTATTGCTGCAGGGGGGGAAAGATGTGTAGCCTTTAAAAGGTGAGTGCAGCCAACCTGTCAGTGCCCTGCAGCAAGCACCCACCATCCCCAGGGATGTCTCTCACCTTTCTACATACACGAACCTCACTGCGCTGTAAGAAGGGGTCTGAACTGCTTTTCCTCAGAAGCAACACACATGTCAAGTGCTCATACCCAAATATGTTTGCACTGTGTTGTACCCATTGGACTCATGAGGCACCTCTGTGTCTTTCAGAGTCTTCCAGGTGCTTTCTTGGTAAAACAGCCAAGTCACAGGTTTCCCCTCCAGTCATGAGGCTAAGATTCTCTCCTAAAATCCTCTGTAGAATTCAACTCCTGCAACATCCTTCTTTTCTTTTGCCACAAACATCTTCATCCCACAGAAAACAGGTGTTAAGGTCGATGCAAAGATTGTTTTCACAGCCCCTGTGATTTATCCATGCACCATCCACCACTGTCTTCTGTATCCTGCTGGTTTTTTCCTCCTTCACTATTGCATCCAATAACACCTATTTTTTTTTACATTTTCAAAGCCCGCTTCTGTCCTAGTGATCACCTTAGAGTGACAAAATGTCTTTTTTGATCAGTTCATCTTGTCAGTCTCCATCCTCTGCTGGAGCTGGATTTTAAGCATGCTTGCTATTCTTTTCATCCTTAGGAGGAATTCCCTATGAACAGAGCTGTTTCATCACCTTCCTTTAAATCTATGCTTATAACTTTCTTTTGCTCTGATCCCTATGAAAACATTTGCAATTATTAAGCTTCTGATATGCCAAAACCCTGTCTATGATGCTAACCTGTATTTTTTTTTTTTCCTGCTCACTCATCCTTTCCATTTCTCATCTGATACACGGCCTGTAAGCTTTGTGACAAAGACTTAATTTTGTTCTTTGTTTGTACAGCTCACAGTACTATAACTTTGGTCCAAGTCTAGATCTTCGGTGTATTACTGTAGCAGAAATCATATTAACAATAGCAATACAATATTAAAGGAAATCTACCTGGAGGTCAAAATTTAAGCCAAATATGCGCAATTGCATTTTCTGTCCTGTGTTCAGGGAGCTGTTTGCAAAAGACATAGTTTCTGGAAAGTAATTGCAAAATGACAAGGAAATTCACTGTTGGAAAATTTTAGCCATTGGAAGTCTGTTCTTTAAGCCTGTGACCACAAACCACCATCTGTGAAGTACAAAAAACCCCAAACTGACTAGTGAGATCAACTGGAGAGAGGAAAAAGTAAGACTTCTTGCATTAGTTGTATAAATAAGTCTCAAACAAGTCACCTGTGATTTGAAGGTTGGGGATAATCCCTGTGTCATGTACTCCCTCAAACAGTCCATAAAATCCTGTAAAATTATCTGAATATTAAAAAGTACTTGATCTTGCAGCATGTTAAATGTTAAACAATCTAATGGGCTACAAAACCATCCTAGAAAGCATTCACTGACTTGCTGAATTCAGTGTTACTGAAACTTCACATTTTCTCCATCAGAAAAAAATATAATAATGAGTTTTAAAATTTACAGTGGAATATGTCCTAGGCAGTGAGTGAGCAGTTTTTCTATACATTCATCCTGAAATACAGCTAACCTTTGATTATATGTATATGTTTATACACATATTTATATTTTACTTATGGTAGTGGCTGCTTTGCACGTGAGTGTTTCAGGGTCAGGACATGAACATCATTTCTTATTTATTCTTCTAGAAACTGTGGCATTACTGAGAAGATCAGGTAATGTCTGCAAAACTCCAGTAGTTCCCTTTCTGAGATGCCAGTAGAAAGACAAAACATTCTAGTTTTGATTTGTATTTTAACTATTATTTCATACAATTCTCTTACTTATAACATCCCTGTTTATCCTCAGCACACACTGAAGAGTGTGAAGCTAGATCCATAGATTAAACATGCTATCCATCAGCTGCCTGTAGTTGTGGATAATTATTTCAACTGCCATTTAAAAAAAAATATCAAAATGGTGCCAAATTGAAAAATCTGTTCCTCACTTCTCCTGATGCATGAGGTCCCTTGTTGGGTTATTGAAATTGCTACGCTGTTTTCATAGCCAAGGAAAAGAGAGAAGACAGATGGAGCCATGCATTTTTGTAAAAACTCTTAAGAACTCTCCTCATGACAACCCCTTCTCTGTCTCCAAGGCAGTGGGTAAATCTTGTTATGTGTCCTGCTCTATACTAAAGATATTCCAAGCAATGCCTGACAATTCTGGCATGTTTTCTGTGGGGATTTACTTGTAGTGCATCATTAAGGAAAGATATTTTTCATATGATCAGTTCAATGTCCCCCATGAAACAAAACAAAAACAAAAATCCAGATATTTATATACATATATACATGCATGCATATACGTTTTATATTTATATATATATATATATATATATATGAGAAAATGTTAATATCCTGATGGAAGATTAAAGTATTCATTTGAGAAAGGATGCCTGCATTTTAATTGTTGTGGTAATATATTTAAATTGTGCATGGGCTAAAAACCCTGAGGCAATGCAGATCACTTTCTAATATGTCCTGGGTGTTAGAAATGCAATACACTTAATTTCACAGAGAAGCAAATCCCATTCAGAAGACCTATACAAGAAGCAGGGCTGCTTCGACTCTGCATTTTAAGTCACCTAAATATTTTCTTTTGCTTTGCCTCTGCTCAAAAGAAAAATGGTGCCTAGTGTAAAGCCATTTCAACATTGCCCTCCCCTTTTTCAATTTAATTTATTTTACCCTGCCTTTCTGACTTCTTATTAACCTACTGTTCTGTCTGCTCCCCCGTGTCTCAAAATCTTAGTTTCCTCTGTACATGACATTGATAACTCTAAATATTTTGTGTGTATAAGGTATGAGTACATGGGGAGGAGATAGAAAAAAATGCTTTTCTCATACTGTCTCCATGTCTAGAAAAATCACACATATACATAGAGTTTTCAAGTCAATGTAAATGATGTATTACCATATTTTCAATTTCTACAACACCTCCCATCAAGTGCTTTACAAATATCAGAGAATTCGTAACACTGATGAGAGATAGAGAAATATAAATAACATTACTGAAAGAGATTGTTCAAGATGGCATTATTTCTAGAGGTATTGAACATGCACAGCTGTCTAACTTCAAGAAGAAAATAGAAGATGTTCATCACCTTGGCAAAGAGGATTCAAATCCTTGGTCCCTTCTATCTGAGATTTAAGTGTCTAATTTTCTCCAGCTCAAGTGCAATATAGGCTTGAAGTAGAAACCCCTGAAAAAGTTATTTGCCTATGTTATATAGAAGATTGGATGAGATGATCATAAAAGTGATCCAAACTTAATGTCTATGAACTTTGAAGATAGTGGCTTAGGTAATATTCTGCAGTAAATCTTCAGTAGGATCAGGAATAGAGCCCAGGTCCTCTGACTGCCATTATTTTTGATGCTTTTATCACAAATTTGTGCTTGTTCTTCTCAAGTATGTCAAAAAGCCTTGAATTAATAAAACAAGGAATTGCTAGAACAAGGAATTGATAAAACAAGTAGATGCATTACATTGTCAACATTATCCACATTAAAGTTTACAAAGTCTATATGGTAGCATATGACACATGATCCAGTAATAAAGTCATTTACTGTATCCTCTCTTTTAAATAGACTACTTCTAGCAAAAAGTCCTTTCTATTTTACCAGTTTATTGCACTATATCACAGCACAATGCCCTGCTTCCAAGAGAGGGGGGACAGAACTGATTATAGAAATACTTTAGAACACATTGTCCCTGGGAATCTAATTTGCTGCATAAGATATAAATGTGAATTTCTCTTCTTTTGCCTATTATTTGACAGAGAAACAAAACAAAACAAAAAAATTCCTTCCTTCTTATGTTTTTATCTCGGTGATATTTCAGAAAAACAACTTCATTTTTCAGGCTTCTGTTGTTTTTTTCATGTATGATTTAGGTTCAAAATATACACCAGTGCTTAATAAAATGATAATAAATCAATACTAAAGCTGTTAAAGGAAGAGCACATTAAGAAGAAATAATTTAAAGATATACTTGTTATCCATGCATGACAAAGACATAAAAAACTGAGTATCAATCATGGGAAAAACAACCATGCTCCTCCTTTTGTCTCAAAAGCTCTATGGTCACTTGGTTAAGAATGTTTTATGCTTTCTACTTTACTTTGATTTATAAGCAAGTCATTGTTTAATCTAATTGTGTCCAATATATCACCAGAACACATTGCATCTTGGCATTTCACCATTTATAGCTTCATAGAAAAATTGATACTAATAAAAGACCTTTGTTTCCCCTGTCACTCCCTCCCCACAAAGAATTCTATGAAATCAGATCATTCCATGTACATCAATGAATCCATAAGGGTAATAAATCAATGTAGTTTATTAAAAGTTACAATATGCTGAACTACTACGTAGATTTATCCAAGTGAGTTCTTATCTTGTGGAATCCTTGCAAAAGCAGCCATCCAATAACTAGTTTTAAAGGTCATTAAAAATCAAAAATTAGAAAGTTTCAGTGCAATTTATGACCCAGTTGGTTAAAAATGTAACACACTGGCATAGTGCAGTCTAGGCAATCACCTAAGGACCATGTTATGGCAAGAAACATCCTGTAACACGAGAAGAAATGGACAACAAAGAAAAACGGACTTTCTTGTGCCAGTGAAACATCACTAGATTTATACCTTCATCTGCATAAATGTAAATTATTCTGTTGATGGTGCTTTTGCTCAGCTGTGGACTGTCACCTTTTCTGAGAAAGAAAGGGTATTGGCACCACACTACCATGACCCTGTGCTTCCTCTCTCATTTGCTCATGTAAGAGAGGTTCCAGAGGAATATTATTCCGAAAGATGAAATAGCAGAGAGGAGCAGGATGTGAGGCTGACACTACACCAAGGCTGTGACAGTCCTCCCGTTCCTTCTCTTCCCATCCATTCAGATATCAGACCACGTTGTGGGATGTACCACCCCTTTCTCAGTTCACCTGCTGGTCAGAAGCTTGTTTCAGAATATGCACTGAAGAGGTGTTTGGTTTCCACTGTGTTTGCAGAATAGTCCCAGAAAGTGTTGGTTCAACTTTAGACCACATGATAGGGGAAAAGTGAACATCTTCATGCTTTACATTTCAGGGATTGCGGGTAGTCACCCCAATCCAGTTGCCAAGTCTGATTTCAAATGGGGAGAATATCCAGCTGCGTCTCTTTCCCCTATTATTGGGAAATTTAATCTGCTTCTGTGAATTCCTTAATATTTATAATCCATTCATTGAAGATTTACTGGGTGGGATTTGCCTGCTGTGGGAGGTGAAAGAAAGACCAAGGAAATGATTCAATATCCTCTCAGCATCATAACCCTTCAGACTAGGATGCAGTTGAATTTCTGAATGACCTATTTATCAGTAAAGTGTCAGTAGGAATTGATGAAACCTTAAAAGCCACAGTTAAGCAGCATGCAGCATAAGGATGGAGAGCAGAAGAAGCTGTGTGCATTGTGCTATTAAGAAGAAAGCATGCTACTAGCAGTAGTCATCCTTTTTAATTCAGATAACACCTGTGAGGAATATTTAAATCACATTTAGTCTGAGATTAAAAAAAAAAAAAAAATTGACTTAATAAGAAGGCACCATAAGACACCATGGGGAGAACAGACCAAAATAGACTTGTGACATAAAATCCTTTTTGAAGCATTGCTCTATGCAGTGGTATATTATCAACAGAGCAGATGAATAACTAAAATCCAATCTTGCTGGTTCCATTGAAAATCTGGGTTGATTTTGTTACATTAAAGACTATTATTATGGCAGCAAAGGTCTAATTTTTACCTCACTATTAAAATTCATTGTAATAATTACTATGGCCCCATCAATGATAATGAATGTTGTCTGCGTGTGTGCACTCATGCTCGCCCAAAGTGATATGCAATTTTTAACGCACATTGTGGAGGCCTACCCCTTGCCCCCGCCTGCACAGCCCTGTGTAACTATTAGCTTTTGCTTCCCACTCCTCCGTGCTTTTGCAATGACTTTAATTTCCTCACAGTTTATCCTGAATGCAGTAAGGATCATGTATCTTATACAGACCCCACAGTAACAAGCTCAGTAAATCCACAGAAAAAAGATGATAAAAAAAAAAGGAAAACAGTGTAAATGTGCAGAGAATTGAGTCTTGTTATCAGTGTCTTATTTCATGTGTCATCATGTAATGAATGTGCAATCTGCTGTACTATGTAAGCACAGGGTGTTAAAAGAATTTACAGTATATAGAATGAGGTTTAGAGTTGTTATCAATAAGTGCTCCATCTGAAACAGCACTTCGTAACAGCAGCTACAACAGTGTATATATACATCAGATGCACACATAAAAATGCATACATATGTCATAAATGTACACATACACACAGAGATATATAGAGAAATTCACATCAGTGACATTTAAATACCTCTCCCTTTTCCAGAGCTCCTTCTGTAACAAGAGTGATTCTCCTATGCACATTATTAATGAGTTTAATCCCGTAATTACTTCAGTTACACACAGAGCTCTGAGAACTTGGGAAAACTTGCTTGGCAAGCAAGCTCCCAAAAAAAGAATCTGTTCTCCAGACTGAATGAACTCCATGAGCTCAGGGTGGTGAGCATTGCTGGAGAAATGCAGGGGGAAATTGCCGTTAGTAGGAAGAAAAGGAAACTGCTCACTAAGGAAAAGAAGATAAAAATCAGAGCAAAGAGAAGAAAAACAGATTGTGTCTTAATTCTGTTGTTGGCTTTCTCCCTGGTAGACCCCCTCCCCCTGTCCTTAGCCAAGCCAGTTGTATGTGGCAGGAGTGCTACAGATGGAGCAGTAATAGCACACACATGGTGTTATCTGCTTAAAAGGGGAGAACACCCTTCGGGGTAGAACTATTCCCACATGGTGGAAGGAGAAACTTGTGAGGTAATTATCAAAATAAGCACAAAACTCATGAGTTCCTTGCAGGAACAGCTCATCTTTCAGTGGCTAATGACACATAGTCACAGATATTCGGTATCAATTGTTTATACAGAAGCTGGTGAACAGCAGCATCAGCCTTTCTGCAGGTAGTGGCAATTACTATGGATTTCAAACAAAAACTACAAGTGAAGACAACTAAAATGAGGGTAATAGAACAGGAGAATTTTGCCAAATGATCATAACCTTCCAGCGTCATGTCAGGCCCTGGGTCAATGGTTTGGCCTTTCTGCTTTTCTTGTCTTCCCTAGTTCACAGTGACTACCTTTTAAAACCTCTGAGAAAAGCCACAGACACATGGGACCATATATCATGGGTGGAAAATCATTTTTGTTCCCTGACTATGCATGAGTCCACATGACATGGCTTACTATGCTCAGTATCATATAGATCAGCACTTCTCTTCTTTTTTTTTTTTCCTAAACTAAAAGATAATGTAGTGGGGTTTTTTAAAAAACAGACTCACATCATATTTTATGATTTTCTCTTAGTCTAATTTTAGTTGACTTTCCGAATCCTTGTTCATTGCTTTTTTTTTTTTTGTTTGTTTGGGTTTTTTTTGTTTGTTTGTTTGTTTGTTTTTTGTCAGCTTGCTCACCCAGATGTGTGGGAATACTTTTATATGGGGCACAAAGGTAAGGTTTGAATGCCATTTTTTCAGACCCCTTTCTCAGGCCTTACAAACTGACATGGTCTACAGAACACAGGTTGAGAAATACTGATAAATGATGGCTGCTTGAGAACAAAGGATTCTCTTATCTCTGTAGAGAAGAGAATCAATCCAAGTAAGGAAGAACTTAGGGAAGACTTTAATGTATATGTAGCCTGGAACATGGTGTGTAAAACTTGTGGTATCTTGTAATAATAAAAGATGTCCTAAGAGATGGCAATTGTCCAATAGCAAGCACGGTCTGTTCATGACTCGTTGCAATGTCAGATAAGACAGATCAGGTGACTACTCCCACCAGAAATGTGCTAGCAGAGTAGAAAAAGTCATCTTCTACCCAGATCACCTCCTGAGCATGTGATAGGCTCCATGAAATGTCCCCAGAGGATGTGCTTGCAGAATATAGTTTGAAGAAATCCATCACATTGTGTTTCCGTTCAAATACAAGGAGTAAAGAGGTGAGGCAGTTATGATCGAAATAAAGGAGGAAGACAATACATGGTAAATAGAGAGATAGGAAGTGCATTCTCTAGTGGTGGTGAAGTTTTATTCTGAAAATATGTTTCATCCTTGACACAGTATTACATTTGTGAGGGGAAAAAGAAGATGGTTCACAAAAATCTTTTGGAGTTATCTAAGGTCTTCTTCCCAATAGGCTATTTTCTTCAAAAACTTTCTGCTTATCACTATCTAGTCTGTTATAAAAGTATATATTTCTTCTTCAGAGCAATTTTAGAGGCTCCAGAAATAAGGGGAAAAGATACTGCTCAGAACTTCTCCTTTTACAGTTTTCAGATGTTCAACACTCAAAAGACTTTTTTGGTGCCTCCACATCTTTAGCTCATCTGGGGCAATGCAGAAGGGAATTATAATGTGACTGTCCATTCTTTTGCACTTATTTGTACTGAAACTGTGGAGAATCTGACCCTCACAAGCATAGAAGTATCTGAAGGAAGGGGATTGTTTTCACTGTACCCAACTGAAGATGTCTGTTCTTTCCCCATTCTAAAGAGTCAAATCCACTAAGA
This sequence comes from Antrostomus carolinensis, assembly GCF_000700745.2. Classification (NCBI taxonomy): domain Eukaryota; kingdom Metazoa; phylum Chordata; class Aves; order Caprimulgiformes; family Caprimulgidae; genus Antrostomus; species Antrostomus carolinensis. The sequence continues at coordinate 7,385 of NW_010296436.1, read as the reverse complement.
ATTTCCATGCCATTGCTTACAAGATTTTCTGCTAAAAATGCAATTTATTTGGTTCCCTTAAACACAGATGTTTTTGCTTAATTTGGTATGACACACTGTATAAGACACTGATATCAATATTAAACATTTAGGTCATGACTTTCAATATGTGGGTTCATTTCAAGACACACTCTTGAAGGGTGTCATTAAGCACGCATATAGATACCAGTGATCTTGTCAAATCTTTTTGGTGAATACTCACCAGAAATTTGTTGAGACTTTTGACACAAAAAAACAACCTTACACAGGAGTACCCACTTCTCACAGTAACTATTCTTGTTCTACTTTTAAAATTAAGCACTCAAGGTAAATACTCTCCTTGAGAGATAAGCTGCCTTGAATTGTTTTGCATTAACTGCGAAGAGAACATGCAGCAGCTGTGACTGCAGTAGGTCAGTGTTTTGGCTCTGAAATGAATGCCCAGATTCTCCAGTCCTACCACACTCCCCAGAATCCTGTCAAAAGTGCAAGTCTTGTAGTTTTCACAGATTTTCCTGTGAGAAGCAACACACAACAATTTTGTGGAGCATTCTATAGTAAAACACTTGTTCCATAAGACATTAAGAATAAGCACAACTCAGAAAACAAATACCTTAAAGAACATGAAATCTGACTTTATTTTTTGCTGTAAGTCTTCCTTACAGACATGTTATTTATGTAGCATTTCACTCATCTTGCAACAGCTGACCTCAGCTGGAGAAAATAGCCAAAAAATAAGACCAGACCCCTAGCTTACAAGAAAAACATTCCAGCCACTGTCAGAATAACATAACAGTATAACAAACATCAATAACAACCAAAACCTAAAAGGAGATTTCCAAGTCCCTTTCTACTTATCTCAGCTGGTATTTAAGGTGCCCTTACAGGAAAGCCATTCTCTTCTCTGGTGTTCATAATTTTTTTCTTTTTAATTTTCCTCTCACTTCTCTTTACTAAGACATATCAATATTAGTACATTGACAGCTGCCATTTGAAAATCCTTAATGTTAGGGGTTGCTGAATCCAGCAGCCCAAGAGAGGCAAGGTTGCAGCAGTTCAAGCTTGACCCCCAGGTAAAGCCTGTGTCAAGGCTCAGCATTTATTCCCACTGGGCACAAGCACAGAAACACACTTATTCAACATATCTACATATATATACACAACTTCCCACCCAGATCAACACATAGGGACACACAGCACCAATGGCCTCATCCTGTTCCACTCTCTGGTTGAGCAAGATTAGGGTCTGTAGTAGGAATATATATACACAACATGTATGCAATGTGAATCCCCCCAGCAGCCAGGCTCAGACATTCAATCTGCCCAGTAGCTGTGCTTGGGTCTCAGTTTCCCCAGTTGCAACACCTGGATATTTGAGCCCCGAGATCATAGACCTACTCCAGCTGCTGGTACAGACGCCTCTGCGTGCACCAACTCACACACACTGTCTGTCCAGTAATGGAGATTAGACATACCTGAGACAGACCACCCTGTTGGTCATGGATCGCAGCTCTCCCCAGTTGCCTCCTGTACAAAGACATGGACACACATGTCTCTCAGTCCACCCCCAGACCCCAGGACCCCTGTCAGCTTGCCAGGACTTCCCTGGTCCCTCTGATAGCCAACTGCTTCCATGTCTCACCCTTAGAGACACACACACTTTCCTGGATCCAAGGGCAGTTCACCTACTCACTTGCTGGTGAGGCTTGATGTTTGCTGGAGCTCTCACACTGGCATGGGTACTCCCTCTCACTCCAGATACTGGCACTGTAGTCCACTCACTCCAGTATCTCCAAGTTGCTGGCAGCACAGACACATGGACCCTCTGACCTGTGGTCTGACTCCAGCTGCTGGCACTGTTTGCCCCCCAAAGCCGTTGCACCACTGTTCTCCTTTGTTCTTTGTAGAGCTGGGCCTTTGACCAGCTCATGGCTCCAGTGACAGTCTCAGGAGTAGCTGGAGTAGGGTGTTATTGGATTCTTCCATCTGCCATTGACTCTATGTGGTCCTTTGTGTGTGAAGATGAGCTTTCTGTCACATAACCTAGACAGTATGATGCTATTAAAAAGATCCCATTGATGAAGCACAAGTTATATGGTACCAATAACATCTGAGTAATATTAATTTCAGATGGTGGTATTTTAATGGCAAAAGGCTTAGATACTGCCTAGGAGCAACATCTGAATTGGTAATGACTCCTGTGTGATATTCCATTTGTATGACACAACAACAAGCTGCGATGGCATGCAGCTGGATCATAACATGAGGACAGAAAATATTCCAGAACTGCCTAAGAACTTGTCAGTAGAAAATATCTGATTTTGATGAAAGCTACTATCACAGTACACAACATAGCTTGGAAATGTGGCTTTCTAAACACTGTTTATTTTACTTTTATTTTACTCTGTAGTCCAAAATTATCCCTCCGAGATGGTCCATTACTTCCAGTGTGGTATCTTTAAAAAGACCTCAAACTGAATCAGCATTTCAGCATTTTCTAATGAGATTGAAAACCAAGAGAACACCACATCCTCCAGAAGCAGCCATCCTTTCTTTCACTTCCCCCTTTCTGGGTTTGATGTATCAGAAAAGTCAATATCTAATGTGTTTCTATCAATTTTCATACACATGCAGCAACTCAGCTGAGGATCTCAGCTCTCATACATTTATATATTTATAAATAAATAAGAGCATTATGTATAAACAAAACTTTCTCCAGACAGAACGATTATCAAAGGTTTCTGTGAGGCTTCAATAGGGCTTCGTGACTCTGTCATGAATCTGATGCTGAATTGTTCTGGAGACAGTTTTTCACTTAGTTATGGTCAGTAGAAAGACTTAGAGGTAAATAAATCTCTTTTACTACAACATAGGAAGGGTTTTACTGCATCACAGGTCTAGCTATTATAAAAATATGCTATTGAACTTATTCACAGTGACCATTTCAGTGGAAGAAAAATATATTTGTTGGAGGCAAAATATTGCTAAGTAGCAGAAGATGACAGCAAATCCACCAATCACACAGCCAACCATGTATAATTACAGGGCTTAATAAAGGAGATGGATCTTCAGGTGGTGTAGGGTGTCATGCCTTCCCTAACCTCAATAAAGCTGACCAGCAACAGCAGTGAACCTGACTCAAAATGACAAAATATGATTGATCGTCTTTCAACTGATGACCTTACGGGAAAAACACACCTTCATATACAGTTATTTTGGCACACAATATGTGCTGTGTAATACTTATTAGAAGAGAGACCCAAATTTATATCATTTTATAATTCAGATATTATCTCTAGTAACAAAAAGAGATTACAATCTTGATTATTCTCATTTGGAAAAAACCTCTATAATTGTTTCTTTTAGCCCTGTAAGTATGAAAGGGGAATTCTCCATTTGCTAAGACAGTTTGTATTATTACAGATTTTGTTTTCTTTAAAAATAGTACATTCAAATATATATCTAGCATTTCAAACCTGTCTCTAGTTCATTGTCTGAGTTCATATAGTGATCAGTGGCACATACACCAGAGGGAGTACGAAAAATCACAGCTGGTAATTTTGTAAACCTCCTCCTTTGTTCCTCCTCTTCCAAGAAGTTACTTCCCATCCTATTTTTTTTTTTTTCTTGAAAGCAAATGTACAGGCAATTCATAAATGTTTTTCTCAGCTGCTATTCTCATTAATAACATAGACTGCTTAATAATAAAAATCTGTAATTACTCCTTACTGCATCATAATTATTAGAAGACAAACTGTCAAATTCATTCTTAATGAATGCCAGTGACTTGAAAAGAAGATCTACAGAGATCACGGATATTGTTCAGATATCACAGTTATAAGCACTGTAAAAGCAACTAAGCAGTTAGCGTATAAAAGGCCTTTATTATAACCACAAAATTTTCACCCTGATTAGAGCTTGTGGTATTGACTTCCACAATTTAATTTATCGTACTTTGCTGAATGAGTGATATAATGGAAGTTCATTGGAACTCATATCCTCTCAGAAGTAGCTCTCAATAGCTATTTATTTTTATGTAAACACAGACTCAGCTCTCCTAATTAGCGATGACAGTACCTGAAAAGGTTCAGGTTCAATTTCGATTAGGATCCAAAACCAAGTGTTAATCCTAACTGCTTGAAACTTCGAACTGTAAAAAAATGTAATGTGAAATATTGCTAGTGGTGAGATTTTTCACACTTCTGCTTCTGTCCATGACCAAAATTAAGATTAAAACAGCCTTTCTCATAGTACATTGGCACTTCCAGCTCTGACCATAAGCAAAATATTGAAAGTAAAAAGTAATTTTTGAAACATTACAGAATCTTAAATAACATTTGGCTCTAGCACATGAACAAAAATATAAGACTTTTTTCTTTCTTCTTTCTCTCCATTCTTTTTTCCCTTTCTTTCTTGTTTTCTATCTTGCTCTCTATCTTTCTCCCCCCTCAAGCAGTGTTCTTATTACTTTAACCCTTTTAGTAGCCTTTTTATTGATGCTATTACTGTAAAACTCAGTTCTCCAAGGTGTGTAAGCAAGTGCCTGAGATTAAATATGTAAATTACCTCATTAACCTTAAAGAAATATTCATATCCTTAAAGAAGAATATGTACCCTACTGAACTGGGCTTTACTTTAACTCTGCAGTGAATTCTGGTAATAGTTTTAATCCTTTTTAACTATCACTGCGGTAGCAAATATCTTGATTAAGTGCTAGTGTCATCTGGCTAGCCTAGCACTTGCCTAAATTTATTTTTTTGCCCTAGAGATGCTAGTAAGGTTTCTTGTGCCTCCAGTCTGGAAAAACTTTCCCTTTTGGTCCTACCTTTGTCAGAAGAGGAGATTAGGACTTCATCGTTACATGCTGCAAGAAATTACTGAGCTCATGTGAATACTGATGAAAGTTTGTATGAAATTTCTACAACTGCCTGCAGGTAAAATTTGCAAGGCTACTTCCAGTAGAATAATTGGGTGGTCTGAAACAGTTAGTCTGATTTTCCCTAGAGCGACACAGGGGACATTCATACAAACTGTTCTGCCAGAGCATTAGTGGACTCAGTAACTTCTAGGAGGAAGACAGCTGAGGGGTCAGATTTCTATAAAGCAGTGCATTTGGATCTGGAAGAAGATATCTGTCCATATCCCTTATTTCACTTTTCTAAAATGACAAGGCTAGGTGTCGTAGCCTCAAAAGGATGCAGATACATTAGGCAGATGACATTCTGTGACACCATGGAAGCCACATGTGTACCCAAGGTAGTGTCCGACTTCAATGATGTTCCCCAAAATTATCAGCAACAGATAAATGTATAATATAGGAAGTCCTAGTATGCTCTAAACGTCATTGTTGAAAGTGCAGTACTTAAAATTAAAACACACAAAAACACTGTAATTGCTAAATTTTTTTGAGAAAATGTTTTTCATTAGAATATAGTTATTTGTGGAAAAAAATATCAGACTGACAGCTCTGGAAATGTCTCTGTCTGTCCACAAGAAAATGTACTGCAGAGTGAGCAGGAATAAAAACTTCAACAGCAATGTTCCTAAGCTCTGATCTGAAGGGACTACCATCAGCCCATTATAGTCCTTGGCTGGTGACAAGAGTGCCAATTAGTATTGCCAAGTGCAATGATGGCTTTTCTGATGTGGATGCCTCACTGCTGGAAACTGGAACCATGAAACTCATTTCCAATAGCCCATTGAAGAGCCATCAGATGGTAACAACTTTTAGACACAAAGACTTAGACTGGCATTGTATTGACAATGCAGAAATAAAAAGCTGTATTATATTACCAATCCCAGAGAAATCTGGCTTCTCCTCCATTATATTTCTAGGGAAGACAGACCTTGCAGAGATTCACTGAGAAATCAGAAAAAATAATGACCAAAACTCTTTCTTTTTCATATCACCCAGTTCAATCCTCATTTTAGTTAACTTTAAATGTTTATAAATACTGTGAATTTATAAGGAAGGGTAAAGAATGTGAGAGACGGATGCTGAAATATTGGATCTTTCATGTCCATGTTACTATGTATTTACATGTGATTTAAACATATGATTCTTACAGCTTTCTGCTGAACAATAACATGAAACAAGCTGGTGACTTTAATCCAACTCCTAAACAAACGGCCACAGCCCACAAACCACATTATTAACACGCAATTTCTTCCTTGGCAGGTTGGTCAGGAAAACAAAGTCTTCAAGAAGGACAAATTATCCACTAGCCATAGAGATAATGGGACTGAGAAAGTGTTGATGTCCATCAACCTTACAATGTAGGAAATACAGTACTATTTCTAGCCATATGATAAAGGTCTTCTTAGTAGAATCATAGAATCATAAAATGGTTTGGGTTGGAAAGGAACCTTAAAGATCATCTAGTTCCAACCCTCCTGTCGTGAGCAGGGACACCTTCCATTAGACCAGGCTGCTCAAAGCCTCATCCAGCCTGGTCTTAAGCACTTCCAGGGAGGGGGCATCCACAACTTCCTTGGGCAACCTGTTCCAGTGTCTGACCACCCTCACAGTGAAGAACTTCTTCCTAATATCTAATCTAAACCTCCCCTCTTCCAGTTTAAAGTCATTACCCCTTGTTCTATCACTCCCTGCCCTTGTAAAAAGTCCCTCCTCAGCTTTCTTGTAGGCCCCTTCAGGTACTGGAAGGCTGCTAGAAGATTTCCCTGGAGCCTTCTCTTTTACAGGCTGAACAGCCCCAACTCTCTCAGCCTGTCCTCATAGTGGAGGTGCTCCAGCCCTCTGATCATCCCTGTGACCCTCCTCTGGGCTCATTCTTACTGATCCATGTCTTTCTTGTCTTGGGGGCTCCAGAACTGAACGCAGTACTCCAGGTGGGGCCTCATGAGGGCGGAGTATCGGGGCAGAATCACTTCCCTCAACCTATTGGCCACACTTCTCTTGATGCAGCCCAGGGATACACTTATTTGCCTTCTGGGCTGCAAGCGCACATTGCCGGCTCATGTTCAGCTTCTTGCCCACCACCACTCCCAAGTCCTTCTCTCCAGAGCTGGTCTCAAGCCATTCATCACCCAGCCTGTATTTGTGCCTGGGGTTGCCCCGA
>NW_010296436.1:0-225 GCF_000700745.2 Antrostomus carolinensis | reverse complement strand
TGCCAAGTTCCCTCGGGAGGGCATCCTGTCCCTCCAACGTGTCAGCCGCACCACACAGCTTAGTGTCCTCAGCAAAAATGCTAAGGGTGTACTCAATCCCACTGTCCATGTCTCCGACAAAGATGTTGAACAGCACCGGCCCCAATATCAACCCTTCAAGGATTCCACTTGTCACCAGTCCCCACTCAGATATCGAGCTGTTAACCACAACTCTTTGAGTGCAAC
>NW_010296435.1:27044-28143 GCF_000700745.2 Antrostomus carolinensis | reverse complement strand
AATAAATGTATTTATATAGTTTAACTGATGAATCAGAGATTCTTTAGTGTGTAGATAATGGAATAAAAATCCTACCTAAATCCCTCTGAACAAAAAAGAGCCAGTGTGCACCGAGGTAGATCAGGTATTACAGAGGACACTATCTCAGAGGAAGCCACCAGGAGTTCATACAGGTAAGAGACCACATACAACCCAGCACGCACTATGACAGCATTGGAAGTCACTCTGGTTTTGAAGCTATTTGTTAAAAAGAAGAATTGAGCTTATTTTCTACATATTCTGGACACTGCTGCATGAAATGCTAAAGATGCATGTGAAAATGAAGTGGTTAATTAACCTTGTTTCTATTACTCAGCTATTTCAAAACTATAAACGAAGTCAACCATTACAAAAAAAAGCCATTTATTAGATATATGTACATATATACATATACATGCAAAATGATTTTATACACATTTACACAGGTTTAATTATTAATACAGTGCAAAAATGTCTAAAAAGGTACCAGCCCACCTTCTACAAACTTATCAGGTCTTTGGGAGAGAGAAAAAAATAACAATACCCCACAGAAAATGATCAGTTTCGTAAAGTGACTAAGCACTGCAAATGTTTAAATTAATGAAGTTTATTCTTTGTCCATTTTCTTGTGCTGAGCTGCTGGGTGAGGAAAAAGAGTTTCCAAAAGACTTATCTTAAAAATTGACAGAATTAAGGAGATACAATTCAAACTACTTTAAACAGTTTAAAGTTGAACAAAAAAGGATGGATTCTTGTTTGGGGATTTGATTCAATAGCGGCATAATTCCGTGTTATGAGTCAGATTTCATGTACTCAAACTGCAAGTCATCCTTTTTTATTAAATCTTAAAGCACTGAGATCAATGTAAACTATTCCATTCCTCTTGCCATTTCACCAGAAGAAATTCTTTAAATGTATAAATTCCAGACAGATATTGGAGCCATTGTCAATACTAATATTAAAAATAAAACATAAAAAATAGGTCAAACTATGCGTGCTCTGTCTCATGCTAGAATCACAATCCAAACCTACAGGTACTAACACACACATATTAATCCACATAGATTCCTTAATATGGAAT
>NW_010296435.1:22485-27016 GCF_000700745.2 Antrostomus carolinensis | reverse complement strand
GGGGGGGGGGGAAAGGTTGCAAAGGGATTAAGATTAACAGCAAACCAGAGCTTTGTTCGTTTAGTAGAAATGATTTAATTGCATCCTCCATCTAATCCACAAAGCAAAAAAAAAACTACATGAAGGCAGAAATGAACCAGATGGTTTTGGTTGATTTTAGCTAAACGTTTTCAGGAAAAAAAAGAAAATATTAAACAAAAGTTGAATTTAATCTTTATTCTCTCTAATTATGTTAATTACATAAACTATCTAACACCTTGTTCTATCGTTCTTCTTGCAGAACTGTTGCTAACATCACCTGGCACAGGGATGTATTTGTTTTTTGAGAAAGCAAACAGTCAGATGCTTGGGAAGCATCAGGAACATGACAATTTCTTCCAACCAGCTCAATATGAAGACTGGGAATAAAATGCAGATAATGGTTCACTGGCCCCATGGCCCAGTTGGAAACGCTTTGCGTGCCTTCAGCTACAGCAGGCGAGCTTTATCCCAGCTACGGAGAAACAATAAAGCTCTTTGGGACTCTTTAGCCAGATTGAGCCTAAAAGGGTAGGACCAGGGGGGCTGGGTCATAATCACAAAGGTCCTTTTCACAAAGTTTTGTCTATCTGTGGTATAAAAGCTTTGTCCCTTCATAGAATCATAGAATTGTTTGATTGGAAAAGACCTTTGAGATCATCGAGTCCAACCATACCTGTCCACTACTAACCATATCTCTGAGCACCTCGTCTGCATGACTCTTCAATCCCTCCAGGGATGGGGACTCCACCACTGCCCTGGCCAACCCCTTCCAATGCCTCAGAACCCTTGCAGCAAAGAAATTCTTCCTCACATCCAATCTCAACTGCCCTGGCCACAACTGGAGCCCATTTCCTCTTGTCCTGTCCCTTGGGCCTTGGTTGAACAGACCCACCCCCACCTCTCTCCACCCTCCTCCAAGGGACTTGCCCAGAGCCACAAGGTCTCCCCTCAGCCTCCTTTTCTCCAGGCTCAACACCCCCAGTTCCCTCAGCCACAAGGGAACTCGGCACACTTGTGCTCCAGACCCTTCCCCAGCTCCGTTGCCCTTCTCTGGACACGCTCCAGCACCTCCATGTCCTTCTTGGAGTCAGAGGCCAAAAACTCGACACAGTATTTTGAGGTGTGGCCTCACCAATGCCGAGTACAGAGGAAGGATGACTTCCCTGGTCTTCCTGGCCACTCTGTTTCTGATACAAGCCAGGATGCCCTTGACCTTTTTGGCCACCTGGGCACAGTGCTGGTCCTTTCACCACAGGATGGCTCTCCATGGTAACCCAGTGGGATGATATCTAGCTTATGCTCCTGGAAAACACAATCAGACATCAGATCTTGTATCCTTAACAAAGTGTTAAGTCTCCAGTATCAAATTTTTAAGGGGTGTCCATTTTTCATATTTTTTTTTTAAACTCCTAATCCAAACTCGTGGTTTAGTTCCCCATCTCTACAAGTACTCTAAGAGCACCTTCCCAAGTAAAACTGCGACTGAACAGCATGAAAACTTACAAGTTTGACAGTACTAAAACCCCCACATCTGTGGGGTCACCTGGGTGTGTTAAGGACAACGGCTGAATTCTGGCTTCATTTCTTCACTTAGACTCTGGCAGAAAACTGGGGTAATGACAGACAAAAAACTTGAATCCACTCCCTTAGAACAGAAGAGGATTCCCTGATGGCACACAGCTCTAGTTGTTTTCTTAACTGGTTGGCTAAAATATTCCTCTGTCATTCCTACTAGAGTACTCCTCACAGTTTAAAGTCTTTCATTAAGTTACTGTTCCAGTAATGGGCTCATACGGGATGGAAAAGAAATACCTACATGTTACCTCTGGCTCTGGCACCAAGTCGTCTCTGGATGTCCTAGAAACTGTTCAGGTTGTAATGGGCTGCCTAACAATGCTGTTGTTGCAGTCAGCTGCACCACAGAAGTGCTTCCAAAGTACATAACCACAGGTTTCTGGTCTAGTGGTCCACTAATCCTCGTGTTTGTATCATGAGATTTCAGGAAAATTTACTGAGATGCAAGAAAGTAATTTTGTTAAGCACTTCTGCAAACTCGGGAGGACAACTGCATCATGTTAATCTCTTTGCAACCATTAGAGGTAGAAACTATGTGAGAGAAAAGTAAATCTTTGGTGAGAAATGTCTGGTGAAAGAAATGGAGTGACCAGGAAACAAGTTTCCTAAGAAAAAAATAAAAGAAAATCTAGGACCATACTTCCACAGTAACACACCTACACTTCTCTACATCTTCTCAATTTCAATCTCTACCACCCTGCAAGGACAGCTGCATCAAAATGCTATGCTTTATTTTTAAACAGACAGCCTAAATTATTCATATATGTTCTAAAATGCCCATATGCACCTCAATACATTACATACAAGAATACCCAGTGCAGCAGAGGTTCCGAATTTCAGCTCTTAAGTACTATATTCAAAAGTGCACACTCATAAATTCATCTTAGTGTAAGAACTCAACACCATTAACTAAAGGTGTTTTATATAATAAAGAGAACCTGCTCTTGCTTTCCATTACTGGAAATGACTTTCTACTCACCAGCTATACATTTGTTTTAAAAAAAGGTGAAGGAGTCAGTGGTCTGTCACAAGTAAGCTTGGAAGATTTATTATCCATACAGACCAAGCAAATATGGAATTACCCTTATACTAAAAGTGACCTTAACCAAGGAAATAAAGGCCACTTGAGCTGAAAGATCACTTATATTCACTTGGTTTATTTTATGCTGCCTCAAGCATATTTGCAATTAACCAGTGAGCACATACTTAACTACAATGCAGTTTAGCCAGGAGATATTTATAGCCTTTATGGTTTTTTAAAAGAGCCACAGCCTTCTCTTTTCTTTCAAAAACCTAGAAAAATTACCCTGAAGTTCATCCTAACAATTTTTCCCACTGATCTTGGAACTCATCTAATTACAGCAAACAACTCCTTTACTTAAATTTATCAAGAATCTTAATGTTTAAGAAATTCTACAGAGGAAAATGTTACCCACCACTTTATCTTAATTTCACTATACAATTTTAATATTTTCAGAAGCCCTGGCAGGGGAAGACATTGACCTGCCAAACTGTTACACAGCCTGTAAGACAAATAGCAAAATGCTGTCTAGATGGTATTAGTCAAGGAGTAAAAGTTTGTTTATGGTAAGGAGAACCTCCATCTCTTGATGACACCTGACAAGTTCTACCATGTACAATTACCACATGCCATGGTAAACACAGCTACATTCCTCACTGTATATGTGACATGATTACTTTACATTACATCCTACTTTATTTCAAGTTACTTTGAAATATCCTCCTTGCAATAAGCATCGTCACAAACCTTTAAAAATACTCCAAGCTATTTTTGGCCAGTTTAATACAAAAGAAGTTGTAAAAATAGAGTAGCAAACCCAAAGTTTGTTTTGTTGTTTTTTTTTTCATACTCCACAGTCAGGCTGTTTCTCCAGAAGTTGCCTTGTCAATATCTGATATGAAGAAAGAGATGCCACTCCTATGTGAAAGGCGATTTGCCAGAGGTTCCGTAACCCGTACAAGTAAATGTTGCAGAAACAAACAGAGAAAAAGAGTACAAACGTCTTCACCTTCCTCGCCGAGCTGTAGAAGAGGTACAAGTAACACTACAAAAGGATCAGAGAGACAGTGTTAGTATTAAACTATGGACATATAGACAAGAGACATGGCTGGGAACTGCTGGCACATCCACGCTGCTTTGGATGTGCCTCCTGTTGCAGTGATCACCATGAAGCTCAAAGTTGCCCTTCAACTCCTATGGTGAAAGGTCCTCCAAAAACAGCTGGAGCGGTGGCCTCAACCCAGACCCTCCTGTGTAAGCACAGATACCAAAAGAAGTGTCCTGGTTTTGCTAGGAGAGAGATAATTTTCCTTTTAGTAGCTAGAATAGCTGTGGTTTAGTTTCAGAGTGGGATTTGTTATGAGAAGAATGTTGATGAGGTACTAATGTTGTTAGGTTCTGCTGGAGCTCAAGGCCACCGTGTTTGGCTGGTTCACAGCTGCATTAGGACTGGGAGGGAGAAGTGTAGTAAATAGCAAAACCCCAAACTAGCATCTGGTTGTGCCAATGAGATATTCCAGATCATGTCACATCACGTCAGTATATTAACCAGGGTTGACCAGAAACTGGGGGGATTCTCTCAGGGATCATTCAGGTTCTCACTCTGCCGGGGTTTGGGTTTGGGGACTGCCTCTGCTCCGGGATCACTGGCTGGCACAGGCTGGGCATCAGTCAGTGGGTGGTGAGCAACTGCACTGTGCATCACTCAATTGTATATTGTTATTACTGTTATTATCATCATTATTATTTTAATTAGTAAATTGTTTTTATCTCAACCCATGAGTCTCCTCGCTTTTACCCTTCCAATTCTCTCCCCTGCTCCCTGGGGGGGTGGGGAAGAGTGAGAGAGTGACTGTGGCCACAAGCCAAAGGAATGAACATGAGCCATCACTGTGCCATTGTGGACAGAGAAGC
>NW_010296435.1:13349-21983 GCF_000700745.2 Antrostomus carolinensis | reverse complement strand
TGATCTCATTTAGGTTCCTGCTCTGGCAGGGGGATTGGACTGGATGATCTTTCGAGGTCCCTTCCAATCCCCAACATTCTCTGATTCTGTGACAGGTGGAACCCATTTGCTAAGCAAGTGTGAAAAGCATCAACCCTTATAGGAGAAAACTAAAAATTCACAAAGTGCTGGCAGAAGAGTTACTTTTTTAACTCAGGCAGCAACAGATCGTGCTTTCTCACTTCAGGTCACAGTTTCCAACTGTGCTGATGACACAAGTAGAGATCAGCATCTAGAAAGCACTTCACATTTGAGCTCAATTTATGCACAAGCATTTTGTGAAGATGACTGTTATAGATCAAAAGGATAAGAGAGAAATTTTTATTTAGCTTCTCTAGCTTCAGGTACTAACTGGAAAAAAGCAGGACAGAGCCTTTCTTTGTGAAGAAATTACATGCATCAAGTATTTAGATCCAAATTACTACCTCTAGCTGCCATGAGCAGAGGTGTAAGAAGGCAGAAAGACACTAAATTGTACCTATTATGATACAATAAATAGTCTCTCCACAAGTTTAAAGTACTATAGATAAAGAGAAGTCTTCAGATAGTGGTCCCCAAACTATCAGCCAAATGCAACAGTACTAAGCAATAAATCCAGTGTAGGCATTATGTTATTCCTTCTGTCAACTAGTAACCCAATGACAGCAGCTTCCTGTGATAACAGGCTAAAAACTGGAGACTTTACCAACAACACACTGCTCTCAAGTTAAAGGTTGTGGATCACTGGTTTAGTGCAATGATCAGAAAGAGACTTTTGAGGGCTGGAGCAGCTCTCCTGTGAGGACAGGCTGAGAGAGTTGGGGCTGTTCAGCCTGGAGAAGAGAAGGCTCCGGGGAGATCTTATAGCGGCCTCCCAGTACCTGAAGGGGCTCCAGGAAGGCTGGGGAGGGACTTTTCATAAGGGCAGTTAATGAAAGAACAAAGGGAAATGGCTCCAAACTGGAAGAAGGCAGGTTTAGATTAGATATTATGAAGAAGTTTTTCACTGTGAGGGTGGTCAGACACTGGAACAGGTTGCCCAAGGAAGTTGTGGCTGCTCCTCCCTGGAAGTGTTCAAGGCCAGGTTGGATGAGGCTTTGAGCAACCTGGTCTAGTGGAAGGTGTCCCTGCTGCTGGCAGGGGCGTTGGAACTGGATGAGCTTTAAGGTCCCTTCCAACCCAAACTACTGTATGATTCTACAATTTAAGGAACCTTTCAAGAACCTCCCATTTGGAGCATATGATATTTTCCTCATTCAAACTCTTCTGCAAAAGTTACATTAGGGAAAAAAAATATCTAAGGAAGTCAGGAACCACATTTGTCTCAAGAATTAGAAGTCATTTTTAATGTAAATGAGAACATTTTCAATAATGTTGCTATAGTGTATAAGTCTTTCAAGGTGGTTATGCTACAAAAGCCCAACACTAAGTGTGCCACTGTCAGAAAGACATCATGTCTATCCCTTTGGGAAACAAACCATCTTTGGGCTAGTGCTTATTTATCACACTCAGCCCCATTTGGCATGTTAAAACATGAAAGCACTGAAAAATCCTGTAACTGCAATTTGCCAAGGGTCAAACTGTGCCTTTAACTATATTTATGCCACTTCACTGGAATATCTCAGTGGGATCACTTGGGTAGGATACTAAAAACCAAACTGTTCCTCTGCATAGTGGAAAATTATTTTGCCTTGTATATTATAATATAAAAATAACCAGAAAGTATTTTATTTACAGTTAACATACCTGAAAAACACAGGCTAGAAAAGGTAGGATAAAAGCTATCACATTTCCAATTCCTTCATGGTCCTCCTGTTTGGATTAAAAGAAGTGACAAACAACTACGTCAGCTGCCATTTTTAGCAAGTACTGCTTGATATTTTAGAACACTACATTTCATCAAGCACCCTTCATCCCAGTTTATGTTGATTGACTGTAACAGTGCTAAACAGCAAGATCAATATTACTGAACAAGATACCAAGAACTGAGGATTTTGTGACAATTCCTGCTAAATAAAATTGTGCCACCATATAATTGGGACACCTTTTTTTTTTTTTTTTTTTTTTTTAAAGCTGTTTACAATTTTACATTTGTTTAAAAAAAATTTCACACATCTAGAACAAAATACAAGAATGGAACGAAACAAATCCAGCCACCTTGGCAAGACTAAAAGATTTCTCCAAATTTTTATCTTCCTAGAAAAGAATAAAATGCAATGTGCTGTGATATACAACAAAACACAGGAGGTCTAGCAGGTGAGTAATCAATTGTACATTCCCTAGACAAACAAAACACTTCTTGTGGAAAGATGTAAGAGCTACTAAGAAGCAGAACAGCCACCCTTAATCTGGTTATTCAAATAACCTTCCTCCTTTGACTCATTTACAGGTTTCAATTCAATCAGGGTTACCTGAAATGAATACTCTGCCAGATGAACTCCTCGAATGAGATTCAAAGCTCCACACATGATGTTCAGAACAAGTGACAGAATCCCCAGGGGAGTCACACGCTGCATTCTGTAAGTAGGGACTTTAAAAACAAACAAACAAACAAAACAACAAAAAAAAACCCCAACAGACAGACATTAGTGAAAGTTTGCACTATTACTTTGAATCTTTTAATATAAAACAACTCAAATTAGTTTATGCAGATTTTAAACATTTTCAAAACCTTTCATGCTTGCTCTAAAGATCAATTATGAATAGAAAACCCTTTTTTTTTTTGCTGCATTACAATGTTCAGTTCTTCAGACATCTAGAAATCAGCAAGAGCTCTGGAGTATTTTTTTAAACAGATTAAGCAGTGGAATTTGTTCTTGAGCTACTTGGCATTCATGTCTTCTTTTAGAAGATATTTTTCAACTGTTTGTTACAGCAGATTAACACACTTAACACCTTTCACAGGTTAGTAGAAAAGCTAGAGGCTTTAAGAACCCAAAGGTCTGGGAATGAGTTTAGATTTCTGACACTCATAAAAGCAAGACAGCGATTCATCTCTTCCTCAGCTGATAATTATGTATTTCTTCCCACCGACAGTTTGAGGGATCAGTCTAGTACAGAGCAATTTCATTCCACCTGCCCAGTTTCCACACAGCATTTGGTGCCCTAACCAAGCAGTTGCCAGAACACAACTGTAGGAACCAAGAACTTTGTTGCTCTGCTGCTAGAATAGTTGTTGTGGTAGTTGGGAGGATGATTCTGCCCAGTCACAGCAGGGAAATGTCTGTCATGAACTGCTGCTCTTACCTCCAGGACTCTCAGATTGATAAAATATAATCAAAACTGGGGCCTAAACCACTTTAATTTAGGAATTAAACTGGTTACTATTGTTCTTGGCCTTTGAGGCACATTTTCCAACACATTCCAACTCCCTTTCTCCCAACCTACCCACATTTCACAGGGAGTGAATTATCTGTCTCCTTCCTTTCTCACCTTCTCCACTACTACCTACTACTTCACATCCACGCCCCCAAATATCATTTTATTGATATGATCTAATTGATCCATACCTAATTAAGGTCAAAGCAATTACTATAAATGTGTATTTAACTTTAGAATCTGCTGCTTCTAATTCAGCATTTTGGTTGCCCAAAAGATCACCTGGTTTTTTGTTTGGTTGTTGTTTTTTTCTCCCCTAGCTATACCAGCTAGCCCAACAATAGACACCACACCTAGATACTCACCTACGTTTCATCCCTGCCCTTGGATCACAAGTAGAACATTGTCAGCATAACAATAAGAAGCTGAGATACCAACATCCAGATCCTCTCCCGCACCAACACCCAGAAGATACAGGAGATAATGAAGGAGTGGTGTGGTTGACATGCCTGAGGGATGGGATTGCCATCCAGAGGGACCTGGACAGGCTGGAGAAGTGGACCTAGATGAAACTCATGAGGTTCAATAAGGCCAAGTGCACAAGCACCTGGGTCAGGACAATCCTCATTATCAATGAGGCTAGGAGATGATCTGCTGGAAAGCAGCCCTGAAGAAAAGGACTTGGATGTAGTAGTGGATGGAAAGCTGGATGTGAGCCACCAATGTGCATCTGCAGCCCAGAAGGCCAACCACATCCTGGGCTGCATCAAAAGAAGTGTGGTCAGCAGATCCAGAGAGGTGACTCTGCCCCTCTACTCTGCTCTGCTGAGACCTCAGCTGGAAAACTGCATTCAAGTTTTGGAGCCCTCAGCACAAGAAGGACATGGACCTGTTGGAATATGTCCAGAGGAGGCCACAAAAATGATCTGAGGGCTGGAGCAGCCCTGCTGTGAGGACAGGCTGAGAGAGTTGGGGCTGTTCAGCCTGGAGAAGAGAAGGCTCCGGGGAGACCTTCTAGCTGCCTTCCAGGACCTGAAAGGTGCCTCTAAGAAAGTTGGGGAGGAACTGTTCACAAGGGCAGGGAGCAATAGGACGAGGGGTGATGGTTTTAAACTAGACAAGGGCAGATTTAGGTTGGATATTAGGAAAAAGTTGTGCAATATGAGGGTGGTGGATCATTGGAACAGGTTGCCCAGAGAGGTAGAGGAGGCCCCATCCCTGGAGATATTCAAGGACAGCTTTGATGGGGCTCTGAGCAACCTGCTCTAGTGAAGATGTTGGACTAGATGACTCTTGAGGGTCCTTTCCAACCCAATACATTCAATGATTCTAATGAGCCCTCAAGAAGTCTCCCCAGCTCTCAGGATCTTCTGGATCCTGCCCAGATGTAGCCAGCTCCTGACTACTGCAGGTAAACTAAGCAACACATCAGCTATCAGCTCTGCCTTCGTTTCAGTGACAGATGAAACACCGTAACAGCTTAAATACTGCAGCACTGCACGGTTTAAGACAGGAAAACACTTGTGCCTTCTCCTTCAGGAGAGATTTTGATAGATGGATGTAAAAATGTTTGGTGCCAGACTAATATAGGGGATATAAAGTATCTTTTATAAATGTCTATGTAATTAATTTGTCTGGCATGCACTCATACATCCATAACTTCATCTCCAAATCAGCTGCAAAAGGAACTGTATTAATTCCATTTGATATATGTCACATTATGTAGCATTACTGGATATTATCAGTGCACCATGTACATTTACACACTCACCTAAAGAAATGGTGCAAGTAACTATCACTCAAAAGCAATTTTGCTTTTTTGTTATGCAGTGAAATTTCAGGTCCAAACAGCTCGATGAACAGAAGCTGTACCAGCATGTTTGTTCTTTCACTGACACGAGTATTCACTTCCCTATTATTTTGGATAAATTAAATAACGTTGCAGCTACAGATCTCTCTCTCCCTCATGGAAATTTCCCAATAAAGACACTGTTTCTTCTTCCTTCAGTTTCTAAGGGTCACTTCAGAGGCACACAGTGTATCTCAAATAAAGACAAATTATCAAACACACATGTCATTCATTATACAGGTTCTTGCAAACTATACATGTCAAGAGTTCACAGTCCCCAGGGAAGAATAATTCAAGTCTCAATATATTGCTTCTGCAGCACAGAATATTATGTAGAAGTTTGTCTGTTTGGGTTTTTTTTCCAGTAGGATAAGAACTGCATTCACAGATGCAGGGAGATTTCAATACCCAGTTGCTCAGGGTTCAGATTCTGTGAAAACTGATGTTTAAATTCTGTGCTGTGGAGCTTTATCTCTGCTATATCATTCTGAGGTTTAATTCACAAACTGAAATTGCACAGAAGAAGAGAGATGGGTGCTGCTAGGGAAAATTATTACACTTCCTTGTGGGAATTCAATCATATTTTTGTAAACAGAATTTCATACTAGAATTCCTTATTACATTAAATGAGAGAGGACAAGCACAATCTTGCACAAGTTAACAGTTAAATGTTAATTGAGTTTCAAACTGATTTGACTCTTCAAGTAGAAAAATTGTGCACTGTAGAGTACAAGAACTATACAGAAGATCTTCTGGAGATTGTGGATTATCCAGCACTCAGGAAAAATGCATCTGCAGGTTTGAACACGTACAGAATAATTCTGTGAAAACACCCTCACACAATGAAGAAATTGAAACTTCTGCCTATAAAAGATTTTCTGAGCAGAGGCCTCTGGCTGTTTAACCAGAGACTGACATGAATGTCTGTACCACGCTCCATTCTGGCTCTTCAAGGCAAAGCACAACAAGGGTTTGACAATGAGTCACAAACTCAAAGCTCCAGATAAAGACAGCACCCAGGAGTGAAAAATGAAATCAGATTCAAACATTTTAAAATAAAACGCAAGCACACAAAAGACAGATGTGAGACATCTTCAAAAAACACTTTAAAAAGGGTTCTGTGAAGGGCTCCCCGCGTGCCTACAAAAGACTAAGAACATTCATCAAGGCTGCATAATTTAACAGCAAGCTTTCTAGACAAATAGCACAAGTTGTTCTTTTACTTCATGGAGCCAGTTCTGATGTGAAAATTCTCCCTCTTCACATAAAGCTCTTTACACTTCACATTCCTCCTGTACATACATCCCACCGTTCTCCGGAAGGTTATTAGCTGTGCCCATATCAAGACACACGGCGAGGCTTTTATAACAGCTGAGGTTCTATAGATGTTGGTCAAGGATACAATGCCAGTGGCTTCACAGCAAGAATTGGGCTGGGTTTAATTAACAAAGGAAGGAACAAACAGAAGAATGAATGAAAGAAAAAAATAAAAATAAAAAGTTCTTATTCCCATATATACTAAAAAGGACAAAACTGCCCTGACTTTTCAGACTCCTTTCACACTTGTCCTGGTTTCTCTAGGATAGAGTTACTCTTCTTATTATTACTAGAACAGCTGTGTTTTAGTTTCATTGTGGGATTTGTTATGAGAAGAACATTGATAAAGTACTTATGTTATTAGCTGCTGCTGGAGCTCAAGGTCATGGTGTTTGGGTAGTTTGCAGGTGCAAAGGAGTGAGAGGGGAGATGTGTAGTAAATGGCAAACCCCAAATTGGCGTTTGGATGTGCCAGTGAGATATTTCAGATCATATCACGTCATGTGCAGTATATTAACCAGGGCTGACCAGAAATTGGGGGGATTCTCTCAGGGATTGCTCGGGCTCTCACTCTTCTGGGGTTTTGGTTTGGAGACTGTCTCTGCTCTGGGATCACTGGCTGGCACAGGCTGGACATCAGTCAGCGGGTGGTGAGCAACTGCACTGTGCATCACTCAGTTGTATATTCTATTCCTGTTGTTATAATTTTATTTTAATTAGCAAATTGTTTTTATCTCAACCCATGAGTCTCTTCACCCTTTTCTTTCCAATTCTCTCCCTAACTCCCGGGAGGGGCGGGGGGAGAGTGAGAGAGCAGGCTGTGTTTGGCTGCAAACCACCACAACACTAAAGTTAAGAACATCACAAGGGATGTGATCACACAGCTCCAAAGAAGATATGAACCAGCTACAACCACGTAAGGACACTGATGTTGTCATCAATCCACTGATTGATTGATCTTCACTACAGAATACAGACACAAATAATTCTGCTCTCCTGCAACCATGACACTTCAAGGTATGTTCAAGAAGTCTCCTGTATAGCATACATAATATAAATAACATTAATATGGGAACAAAAACCATCCACACAGCTAAACTTAGAGCAGCAAAGTGGGATTTCACTGGTAGGTAATGATGAGAGGAGAGAGCATTAAGCCAGGAAAGCTGACTCCAGCTGAGAGAAACACATGATCATAAACACAATCCTTAAAATAAAGGCAGAACAATCTGGAAGAGTATTTGGGTTAGACCAGAGAGAACAGCCAGAAATAAAAAAGCCAGATGGGAAGTAAAAGAAAGCAATTAAGAATACGAGGAAAATGAAAATGTATTTCTGATCTGCGGACACAGACTAGCTTGCAAATGTTGACTGGCACTGAAACTGTTCACACTAGTGCAAAGGATTTCGAAGCCCTGTCACGTCATGAAAATATTTAACCTACCTCCATGCACAGTTCTGAGGAGCACTCACAAATCTGATGGGCAAATAAAATGTTTTCAATTCTATTTTTTCTTCCTCCTGGTCACTGCCCCTTTATATTTTAACTTAAAATACCTATGTCAAATTAGATTCCAGCTCATCCATCAGAAACAATAAGACTGAGCAACTGGAACTTAATTTTATTAGTGTTTCATAAGCCAAGGACAACAAAAAAAAAAAAAGAGGAAATAAAAGCTCAAGGCATTCCAGCTGCATTTAAATCACCATGCTAATAGGATTAAAATAGGGACATGGTTTAGCAGTGAACCTTGCAGCGTTATATTTATGTTTGGACTCAATGATCTCAAAGGTCTTTTCCAACCTAAATGATTCTATTATGTCATTTTGTAGAGGAAGTAGGCAGGACTTTGACTGAAACACAAATAAGATACCAATTTTATAGCCAGTAGAGGAAAGTACTTCCAAAATCAGGTAAAATGTCACTTGGTCCTTGGTTGAACAGACCCACCCCCACCTCTCTCCACGGGACTTGGACAGAGACACAAGGTCTCCCCTCAGCCTCCTTTTCTCCAGGCTCAACACCCCCAGTTCCCTCAGCCACAAGGGAACTCAGCACACTTGTGCTCCAGACCCTTCCCCAGCTCCGTTGCCCTTCTCTGGACACGCTCCAGCACCTCCATGTCCTTCTT
>NW_010296435.1:9433-13198 GCF_000700745.2 Antrostomus carolinensis | reverse complement strand
TGCCTCATGTTCAGCCGCTTACCACCAACACCCCCAGGTCCCTCTCTGCCCAGCAGCTCTCCCCCCACTCCTCCCCAAGCCTGGAGCGCTGCCGGGGGTTCTTGTGACCCAAGTGCAGGACCCAGCACTTGGCCTTGTTGAACCTCATGCACTTGGTCCTGGCTCATGGATCCAGCCTGGCCAGATCCCTCTGCAGAGCCTCCCTGCCCTCAAGCAGATCAACACTCCCACCCAGACTGGTGTCGTTTGCAAACTGACTGAGGGTGCAAGAGAATTTAACATAGAAAATGCCAAGTCAATTGTCCACGTAGACAAGCTGATCTAAGGCTGGGAAAAAACACACCATCACGAGTCCTTAAAGGCTGAGACACACACCTGCTATCATCTAAAGACCATGTGTTGTTTACTATGATAGAAAGGCAGTCTTCTTCCTTGGGTCCCATACACATGATACACTGCTGTTACATGTTCTCCTGCCATTTGCAAAGTTCAGGAAGTCTACTGTCACCTGTGCATAGTAGTAACTTACCAACCTCCACATGCACACCTGCATGCCCACCATTAGCCATCCCATTCATCAGCTCTGTATCCTCCAGCTTCAGCTGAACCGGGGGCTGGAACTTCAGCTCCTCTTCAATCTTCTCCCAGTTGGCCTCTGTTCGAGAGCCACGTGCAGAGTTAAAATGGCCTTTCACTTTCTGAATAATGTTATCTGAAACAATAGAAAAACATGATTCAATTAGCTCTGTAAAAATAAGTGCTTGAGGTGATTGTTAATTAAATCATGGCATTCTTTTTTGATTGTTTTTTATTTCTTCCTTCATTTCTTTTCTTATTAGTTTCAGGTATAAAATTCCACCATTGATTAGAAAACAAAAATACTCTTCCTAGGTATTTTATATCATACTCACTCCCTTCTGAATACTTTAAATCTCGACCTCCTGCCTGCCTGTGCACTGAAAACAAGCTTTCATACTCCAGGGTAGATGTTAACTATCTCAAACTACCCATGAACTACCATGAGAAACAAATCCATGTCGTGTTTCAACAGTCTCAAGGATTAGGTTGTTCCCAGCAAAGGGATAAATTAATTCAATCTGTATTTGAGTCATGAAGCAACTCTGACTGGCAGAGGCAATTCCATGGTGATTCCACCAACACCCAAGCCACAGATTTATGTATAGATCACCCTGCTCCATCTCTCACACCTTAATTTTAGTATCATTTGCAAGCAAATCCCTTTCCACAAACACGTCTGCTGCACTGACAGGAGCTGCACTGAGATTAAGTCGAGAATTTGGCTGAGCACAAACTGCTCAGACCTCCAGAGCTGAAGAACCTCACTGTGGATACTGCTACTTCCTATTTAATTGTGCAAATTCAAGCAATTTGAAATGCTTAGGGAAATTAAATGCAGAAACATTCATTTTGCTAAGATATTCTGTAAGTAAAATCCATATTCTTAAGACTTGCATAGGTTGACCCCAGCTACTACTGGATATGATACATGTGTAATAGCTTAAGCATGAGTTTTGAGACCACACAGGAGGACATCACGCAGTGCCACGAGCATTCCTTACTGAAAAATTCTGTATTTTGCTTTAAGTCAGCCCTAAATTATCTGTAGCTACCAGGCAAAAGCTAAGACCTTAGGCATCAAGTGCATCTTCCAAACACAGGAAAGAAGAGGAAAAAGAAACCAAAACAAACCCAAAAACCACACAGCAACATCAGGCAGACTCAGTAGCAAAATACAGTATAATAGTAAAAATACATTTTTTTTAATTGCCTTTTTTTAAAAAAAAGAGCCTTATGAATTAAAAGAGGATAGAAATTCCCAAATTCCTACTCAAGTTTAAAAAAAGGAGTAATTTGGATGTCAATATAGAATTACATCATGCCTGGAATGCACCCTGCATGGAATCCACCCAAAATACAAGGTCGCTGTATAATATGCTTTCCCTGTGGATTTCTCAATTTTTTAAGCATGAGCTTAACACTGTTACCAAAATCTGGATAGACATGTGCTAAATCACTGCAATATCTTATCCTTTCCCAGGAAAGAATTCCTCACTGCAAGGGAATTGTGTTTTTCAAAGGTGTGAGGTTCAGTAGAGCAGCTGCTACTTGGCAAAAAAACCCCAAAACAACATTTATATCAGGTTAAAAAAGAAACACTGGGCATGATGATGAAGTATTATGTGAATCCAAGTCACACCAGAAGTAAATCTGCCCATCATAATTTATTCTGTCTCCCTTTTTTCCTGTACCCATCTGTCTCTACTTGTCAGATTTTTTTAATTAAGTTAGAAAATGTTTGAGATGTGGATTTCTTTTTCTTCTGTGCTTGTTTATTTATCACCACAGCATTTTGTTCATCTGTTACAGGGGCTCTCAGGAAGTGCAAAACCAACCATCTAACAGTTTAAGGCAGTTACAAGATCTCCCCCTCCTCCTACACATGCATGCAAAGACACACACAGATTCATTTTTATGATCAGGCTTTGGCCAGGAGATGTAGTTTAACATCATAAAAGTAGCAGACACAGAATTCTTACTATTAGAGGACAAAGTTACAAACCAAATTCAAGAAAAGCATATGGTCTGGAAGCTAAACTGATGCTTGTTGTATCGTAGGAAGCAGTAAATTCCCACTGAAGCTCTTCCAGGAAGCAAAACGCCATGATGGTTGAGTAATTGCTGGAACAGATTGCCATGCAAGCAATATCCCCAGAAGAAAGGAAACTGAAACAGAAAGAAATGTTTAAAAAAGTTATATCAATATAAAAAGGTAAAAAAAGTCATGCTGAACATGAGAAATAAACTGTGATTTCTGTCAAAACACAATGTACAGACTGTACTGAAAAAGCAGACCCCAAAAAAAACGTATTATTCACACCACTGCAATAGTCCTGTAGACCTAAAACATCTTAACTCATTCAATATGCCTCAGCATGCTAAAGATAACAACTATTAAATTATTAGATTTTATTATATTGCTACATCAGGAAAAAATTCAGGACACTATTTTCCCAGGCTGCTTTTAAATCATGTTAATATAAGAGATGGCGAGAAAACATCACAGGCAAGAAGATTTTGAAAGAAAACACAAAAAATAAACAAATAAAGATGAGTTTGTATTTGAAACTGTACAATAAAAAGTCTACTCCAAAAGGGGTCCCTCTAATATTGAAGCCATATTTATGCAGAAGTTTCCACTTACAGATGGCCCAAAACAGAGGATTCACCTGACCAAAATGTAGGTGGATACTTGAGGATGAGAGAAATGAGTCTTGTCTTGGCTTCATTAAATAAGATGGAGTCATGGGACCCAGTTCAGATGTCAGCACTCAGAATGCAGAGAGCTACACCTCCACAATCCCCACCCTCATCACAGACCTGTACCTGACTCTGACAGAAGACTGAGGAAACCTTCCCATGCAGGTTAAGCATTTCTTAGCAATAATTCAATATAAAACCAAAGTTTTGAAGCTCAACAATTACTCTCTCTCTCTGTATTTTCTCTTTCCTACTATTTATACATTTCATCCCTCTAGATACCAAAATACTTGTGGTTTCTATTCTATCACCTTTTTATTTATTCATTATACTACGTACTCAGGATTTCTGGTTTTGATTATCATAGAATCACAGAATGGTTTGGGGTGGAAGGGACCTTAAAGATCATCCAGTTCCAACCCCCCTGCCATGAGCAGGGACACCTTCCACTAGACCACGTTGCTCAAAGCCTCACCCCGCCTGGCC
>NW_010296435.1:0-8995 GCF_000700745.2 Antrostomus carolinensis | reverse complement strand
ACCTGCTGCCCACGCTGCTCTGGGTGCAGCCCAGGACACAATGTGCTGCCAGCGCACATTGTCTGCTCGTGTTCAGCTTCTCACTCACCACCACTCCCAAGTCTTTCTCTTCATTAGCTTACACTGGGTCAGTTCCCTAAATTCCTTCTGGCCTCAGCTCACAGCTGAAGATCAACATCATGCCCGTTCCAATTATATATAGTGGTTGCTCTGGTTAAGTTTCAAGTCAAATTACAGGACTAACAGTACTAATGATTACAGTCTGTGTGATTGTTCTGTTTCAATTTTGTATAAATTGCTGTTGTTTTGTTGCTCAGAAAATAGAGAGAGAAATGTGGAATTATAAGTAAATAAGATCGTAGGAGTGTGGGGAAAAACATAAGGAGGGGATTGTAAAATGGAAAGACTCTCTAAGAAAATGCTTATAGGTAAAATGATATTGATTAACAGAGGTATTATGGTTGAGATAAAAATTATAAACAGGTGCTAAGAAATAATAGAATAAGAATCCCAGACTGGTTTGGGTTGGAAGGGACCTTAAAGATCATCCAGTTCCAACCCCCCCCTGCCATCAGCAGGGACACCTTCCACTAGACCAGGTTGCTCAAAGCCTCATCCAGCCTGGCCTTAAACACTTCCAGGGAGGAGCAGACACAGCTTCTCTGGCCAACCTGGGACACTGGCTCACCACCCTCACACCAAAGAATTTCTTCCTCACATCTCAGCTCAATCTCCCCTCTCCCACTTTCAAGCCATCCCCCCTTGTTCTGTCACTCCCTGTCCTTGGCCAAAGTCCCTCCCCAGCCTTCCTGGAGCCCCTTCAGGTACTGGGAGGCCACTAGAAGGTCTCCCTGGAGCCTTCTCTTCTCCAGGCTGAGCAGCCCCAACTCTCTCAGCCTGTCCTCACAGCAGAGCTGCTCCAGCCCTCGCATCATCCTTGTGGCCTCCTCTGGACTCATTCTAACTGGTCCATGTCTTTCTTGTGTTGTGTTCTCTTCTTGGGCTCCAGAACTGGACACAATAATTCTTACAAACCATGCAACCATGCTGTTTCTCATTCTGTCCTTTGTACAGCCCTCTCCATGGTTGGTTTAAACACAATCCAGTTGAATCAACAAGAATAATAGAATTTAGAGACACAGCAATTATAGAGGAGAAGTGATTAACTTGGAGTAAGGGAATTGTGAAAGATTACAGATTTTAAAATAGACAGAAGTGAAATGTCATTATGGAAGTTTTCCTTAGAAGTGCAAAGGTGAGCAGACAGGAAGATGATTCAAGAAGATCAGTGAATACAGTGACCAGAGTGGGACCAGCGGGGCTGCAACTTCTGAAGAATCACTGAGATGAGACAAGAAGAATCAGCTGCGTTTGAAGACCACTGTGGACTTTTAATGAGAAATTTAGAACCAAGGGTTCATGGGAAAACACCAAGAACTTTGAGAAGAATATCTATTGTATAATGTTAAATTTAGGATATATATAGTTTGATTTTTGCAATGCCTTTGCCACCTACTGAGGTGATGGCCCAACTCTGAGTTTTCAATAAAGCAAACCTGGAGTTACCCATCAACTGAATTAAATTCCTTTAACGTGTAAAATCACCTTTTCCAAGTTGCCCATAATTTATAGCCTTTTTGCCATGTAGCTGTTTGCTCTCTTCTCATTTCAGAGCCAGATGCATAGCTACTTCTGGAGAGACTACAGAAGATTAAAAGCAGTGGAACACGTTAGCACTAAAGGGCACAAGTTCACTTTGAGGGAAAAGGAATTAAAATGCTAATCTCTGCTTTTCCAATTGATTCAGTGTAAGTTCATGTATCTTCCTCCAACCACTTCCCCACAAATGGATACTTAGTTTTAGAATTATAGATTTTAGCTCAGGGTCACTTTAAGTTTTCTTATATTTGCTAACCAGAAATGCAATCACAAGCCAAAACTAATTTTTAGAACTAAACTAAAATCAACATTAAATGAAAATTCTCATCTCTGAATGAAACCTTAATTTGACAGAATCACAGAATGTTGGGGATTGGAAGGGACCTCAAAAGATCATCCAGTCCAATCCCCCAGCCGGAGCAGGAACCTAAATGAGATCACACAGGAAGGTGTCCAGGCAGGTTTTGAATGTCTCCAGAGAAGGAGACTCCACACCCTCCCTGGGCAGCCTGTTCCAGTGCTCTGTCACCCTCACTGGAAAGAAGTTTCTTCTCAAGTTTCTTAAAATAAAAACTAGCAGATCCTTCTCCAATAAATAAAAGCAAAGATTTGTAATTTCTCCATACTGGCTAGTGTCAGTATGCTTCAGGCCTCCTCCAGACATACTCATCAGAGCTTCTAGAGACTTGAACTCTGCTGGTATTCAGAAAAATGGAGTGGGCAATAGGTAGGAGAGAGTCAGGGCAGTTCTGTGCAAGCCAGAATCAGCACTGTAGGGGTCTGAGAGAAGGCATCAGCAAGACTTGAAAATAGACAGGCATGGACTTCAGACTGGAGTTAGGTGCTACAGAATATATCCCAGCTCAATCATTTCAAAAAGTAGAGACAAAAAAAACAACCAAAAAGAAAAAGCAGGAACTTACTGTATGCTAAGGTCACGTCCTTTTGCTGTGCCTCGACTTGGATACTGTGCCAGAATCGAGGATAACGCCTTTAATCTCTTTCTGCATTCCAGAAAGTCCTGGTTGAAATGAAAATCTGTGGAAGCTGAGAGGGGAAGTCCGTCCCTCACCCGCACCACACAGGCGAAGAAGATCATAGACATTCTCCACTGGAGCACTCATGAGGACAACCTGAAAATGAAATATTCAATTAGGTTAATGGTCCATTAAGGGATGTGATATTAGTTACTCACAATCCAATATTCCAGTCAGGAATATGTCAAGGTAAGAGTTTATTCACCACTGCTACTGAACGTCTCTTGTAACGCCACTGCCATGGAAAGACAATCAAACTCCTCTCAAAGGTCATTTTCTGCTTCTCTCAGACAAAAAAGTGGGGCAGGGAATTTGACAGGGGAATTATCTACCTGAAAAATATCACTATTTTCCCTCCTTCTGCTTTACCTCACACATCAGAAAGGCTGAGTAAAGTTCTTAAAGGTATTTGTGGAAACCAGCTAACTCCCCCTGACACACTGCATCTTCACTGGTCTTGCAAACAGTGACATTAGTGTTGCAGTTGTCCAGTTCTCATAGAATCACAGAATGGTTTGGGTTGGAAGGGACCTTAAAGCTCATCCAGTTCCAACCCCCCTGCCATCAGCAGGGACACCTTCCACTAGACCAGGTTGCTCAAAGCCTCATCCAACCTGGCCTTCAACACTTCCAGGGAGGAGCAGCCACAGCTTCTCTGGGCAACCTGTTCCAGTGTCTGACCACCCTCACACCAAAGAATTTCTTCCTGATGTCTCATCTAAACCTACCCCCTTCCAGTTTGATAAATTTTAGGCTACAGACTGTCAGACTCTTTATAAAAAGAAACAACTAGGAATAAATATAGAATAAAAGTTGTCCTCTCTCAAATTCTCTCTCTTTAACAAGTCATAATCTCTCATGAAAAGTTATTATTGGTATTTACCTGGTACATTCAGAACACACAAGAGATCTGTCCTTCAGACATACCATCAGTCTTCAGTGCAAGATGACTAATCAGAAGACTAATGCAGCAGCTCACATAATCTCTGAAAGATAATCAAAATGAATGTTTTAGAAAACAAAAGAATGACCAGTATGTATATTATGTATATTTACAATGTAAAATCTCCCATGTAGCAGGTAAACATAATCTATAAAGTATTTTGTCTAAAGGAAAACAAATAATTCTCCTTTTTTTTTCCAAATATATCAATACCTAGATGTGTTCAAAGACCCTACGAAATGATATTCAAAGTATTTCTGATGCCCCAATCATTGTTTTAAAGTTATCATAGCTTCCTGTAAAAGAGCAGCTCTAAATTAGCAAACTTTGAGTGATTATCACAAACAAAACAAGAAAGAAAAAAAAAAAAATTAAATAAAAAGGCATTTACTCTGCTTCAGGCAAAATACATAAATGAAGCATTAGGGGGAAAAAAAAGAAATCACACTGTGAACTGAAACTTTTGATACAGGGAATGACTGCTTTAAACAGCCCTGTATCAAACAACTCATCATGATGCTCACAGTTTCTTTGAAATATGTGTCTCATCATCAAGTGTTTTTCTTGTCTCAGAAGGTGAGTGAGCAAAGCCTCTGCTAGTTCAGACATTCAGAAGCTCTCTTGCCTGTAGAGTTGCTCTAATGTCTAATAGAGTTGAGTTCCTACCATGAGCAGCACTAAGAGAGTCTTGTTTCTGCTCCACAGGAATCATTTCCACACAGTCTGTAGGAACTACTCCTTTGGCAAAGGTGGCTGCGAGGTGCCAGCATGTTAAAGCAACTAACAGTTGTCAGAGGAATTGACAGAAAGAATAATAAATTGCACATAACTTGCTCCTTAGAAAAAGAAATTAAAACTACAGAAGATCACACATCACTTAAAAAGCAGTATTTTGAACTTCTACAATGGAGATTAAAGAAGAATTAGACACTAATTTTTCTCCACTCTCTCTCTCATAGCTCTTCTCTAGCAGCCACTTGAGTTGTAAAATCAAACTAAGCTCACTAACTTCATTTTGCCACGCATCAAAAAGAATTTCTACAATAATCAGGATTATCACATGTCAACTTGAAACACTACATCAAGCTTCAAAGTGTTGTGCTAGCAGCCACGGAAGAAACGGTGCAGAAAGCTGCTTCAACTTTAACATAAAGGTGAGATGAAAACAAAAAACTGCCAATAATGAGAAATATTCACTTTAACAGTCAACTTTTCAGTGTGGTTGCTCAGAACAGCACAGTTTTATGGTCAATAGTTGGAAATCCTGATGAAGTATAATTCCAAAATATCCCATTTGACAAACACCACAGAGGCAACACAGTGAACACTCGTTTAGCTTTCAGAAACAGCCAGAAGATGACCAGGACAATGGAAAAGCACCAAACTAAGAAACTAAAGACATTTTCTAAAAAATATTTAGCCTATAAAATTATTCAACTCACTATGCCACTAACAGCAAGAGTTTCAGATTTATATCTTAAATGATGTGTATATATTAATCACTAGGGATAACATCACCTGTACATACAAAGGTATATACAACTTTCCAAGAGACACAAACTGTTACGCTTCAGGGCATAAAGCTTTCACTAAATATCAGCTGCCCATCAGAGAAGATTCTCTGTTCTCCTGTGGAAAGATCTGGTATCAGTCACCATCAGGCAGACTTCCAAATTAAATGTCAGATTTCACCAGAGAAATGAGTCAATGCTCCTTCTTTGGAGAATACACCTGCTGTAATGTACAATCAGACCATCACCGCTGTATTCATCCATATAGTTTGATTTATTTATGGTTTTTTTTAAACCTACTTGCCAGGGAATTTTTAGTTCTGCTGCCTGAGGAAATGAGGCTTCCCCAACCAAGCTGTAAGTGCAAGTGGGATAGATATTTTATGTGCCTTTTGGTTTTGTGAAAATAGGCAAATGTATATAAAAGAAAGGTAATCCCCAACAGAGAGAAAGGCTGATGCAGTCACTCAAATTTTAACAGAGAGAAAGGCTGATGTGGTGACTCAAATTTTAACAGAAATAAATATTGATACAGTGACTCCAACCTTAAGAGAGAGCAGGTGAGCACAACCTCTGGGAAAACAACTGGAAATGTGTTCACTGGTTCTGCTTCTTACAGAGCTCCCACTGACACGGTCTAAAGGAATGTTAGTGAAGGTAAGACCCTGCCCCCCAAAAGAGGAAAAAGGTGTGAGATTTGAGAACAGAACCTGTAAAGATTTCTGATTAATAAAAAAAAGAAATATACAGGGGTTTTAGAATAATTCAGGGGTTTATTTGAGATGTAGCACAGGTTTAGCTAAAAGAGGTGAGACCCAGCAGCACCTTGCAGAAGGAGGTAAAGCCTAAAAATAAATTCATGCAAGTGGTTTACCTAAAAATAAATTCATGCAATAAATTCTTCCATGGAACTCATATCACCAACCACCATCAACCACTCAAACTCATCTAGCTCCCTCCTTTCCTTTTCCACCTTCCCCCAGCCCAAACAGTCAACTATGTCACCTCCCTCAAAAGTTTAATTATTTGCAAGTTAATTTTGACACGTCACCTGTAAGCGAACACATCTTCTCACAACTTACTGGCCTGATCAAGGTGTGCAAATACCCAAGTGAATCTATGATCTTAGTAATTGAGATCAACCAACCCTTTCCTCCTCCAGCCTCTTTGTATTTGCATATGATTAGTAGCCCAAAGTATCTGCCACTGACTTTACGTGGCAAGCCTTTGAACTCATGTCCTGAACTTTGATAACGTACTTTGTGCCTTTTGATTAAGCAGGTATCAAACATTGGGTTATTCAGAATTTATAACATCAGTCAGCCCAGCTATTTTACTAGCACAAAGCAGGTAAAACCTTGAGGAATATTTTAAGCAATTGTTTCAGAAGAACAAGTTACAATTTATAAAGTAAACAAAGGTTGGAGGGGTTTTTTCATTATTTGAAGCACCTGTACACCTAACAACCCTTCAGAAGAAATCTGTGTAGTGTAAAACTCACATAAACAACACATTTATCAGTCTTGTAATAAACAAGACTCTTCAGGGTCTTCCCACAGTTGGTATCTAAGTTGTCTGGAATGCAGTTCCACCATCCCTGATTTCCTAAATAGCAGCCAACTCTCTTTAGTGACTACACAGGGATTATTAACACAGCCTTAATCAGACCTCTTACACCTCACCACGCTGTCACGCAAGCTCCTTCGTATAAGAAGGTAAGACCTCATTCACAAGCACCACACTTCTCCAAATGCTAAACAAACTCCTACCTCAGTGTCTGTGCTTAGAAAAGAATCTACTCACAAGGCTACGAAAGCAAATGCAAACCAGTACCTAGTCCACGGAGGGAATTATTTTTTAAATACTGTTCTTCAAGAAGTTATTTTATGTATCAAAAGCAGATGTTTCCTTCTAAGAATGGCGTAATACTAACAAGATATGTCTTGTTACCAGGATGTGTCTCAATCACTCGTCTTCTCTCCCTGTTCAGAGTCACATTTCCCTTCCTTCTAAAAGTGGCACATGGAACAGTTTCAAACCAAACAATATCCAGCTATTTTGTCAAGTTCTGATCTTCCTCCTGAAGGAAGAGCAGAAAGCTTTAGTGAATGTTTCCACAGTCCAGGAGGCTCCTGAAGCAGCCTGTAAAGTTTTTTAGACCCATGATAGCTTGATAAATGATAGTAACTATTGCATCTAATGCAGTTTTCCTCAGGTGGGTAAGCTTCAGAGGGATTCACAGACAGATACAGGTGGGATGCCAGAATACAAGAGGTTCAGGTTGACTCAGTCAAACACAAACAGAGCTGCAGCTCAAGTGCTGGTTTCAGTCTCAACCAAGAAGAGGAGAAAAGGAATGGAGACATGGTTCACCAGGGAGAGTTACTACTTCTCTGCAGGATCACAAGGTGGATTTTATCCTCTCTCCTCAGACACATAAAAAAGTGAATCTGAAATGACATTAAATTTCTCGTCTTCTAAGATTGCAGTAACAATATCCACCTGCTTCTTCCCAACTGCTCTCCCTCAATGCTCACAGCAGTGCTGACCAAGCCACTGATGTCACAGACTTACAGTGCAACAAAAGCCACTCTCCAGAGTGGCTGGATTTGAAATGCATTTGTAAGCATGATGTTTTCAAAATTTCCCAACTTTTAAAACGGGATTTGTGGACATCAAGACCCTATAGGCTCCTATAAACCCTACATGTTTTATACTCATCCCCAAAGGGAAGCATGTAAATAAACTTTATGATCACAAATCTCTTGTCTACACACACTCTTATGAATTACCAGAAATAACACATTACACGAAACTCAAACCCCAACATTCAGCTCCTTGATCAACCACACTGCCTCAATGGATCGTTTTCCTAACCCTTGCCCAAACCACACCGTAGCAATTCTGTAAGGCTCTGAAGCTCCCACCTACATTAATCTCTCAGAAACATCAGCCACCTTATACACACCCACCCCCACCAACGTGTACCCTGAAGCCTCCCAAGAGCCCACCAGCTCATCTCCACACCTTCACCAACCCACAGACCCTTCCCATACCCACCCTGTTCCACTCACCATACTACACACAGAATCATCATAGAATGGTCTGGGTTGGAAGGGACCTTAAAGATCATCCAGTTCCAACCCCCCTGCCATCAGCAGGGACACCTTCCACTAGACCAGGTTGCTCAAAGCCTCATCCAGCCTGGCCTTAAACACTTCCAGGGAGGAGCAGCCACAACTTCTCTGGGCAACCTGGGCCAGTGTCTCACCACCCTCACAGTGAAGAACTTCCTAATATCTAATCTAAACCTACCCTCTTCAAGTTTAAAGCCATTTCCCCTTGTTCTATCATTAACTGCCCTTAAAGTCCCTCCCCAGCTTTCTTGTCGGCCCTTCAAGCCGCTATAAGATCTCCCCGGACCCTTCTCTTCTCCAGGCTGAACAGCCCCAACTCTCTCAGCCTGGAAAAGAGAACATGCCCAACCTCTACTCACCAATCTTCTCCCCAACATGAAGTGTCCCTTCCCCACACTCTTCAGTAAGCCCAGACACCTTCAAAGCCAACCCCTCATCACTCTTTCATACTGACAAGTCTCCCCATACACCCCTCAAGCACCCTAGACACCCCCAAATCTTACTCCCATCCCACATGTCCCAAATCCCTCGTGTTTTCCCAGCTCACCTCAAGACATCCCCAGCACAATCCAATCCCTCCTCAGAGTCCCAAATTCTCCTACACCCCTCAACCACTCCAATGAACCCCCAAATCCTACACCCATACGACAGGATCCCCTCCCCCAACACACACATCACCCCTGCTCACCCCCAGCCCATCCCCCTGAG
>NW_010296434.1:0-1278 GCF_000700745.2 Antrostomus carolinensis | reverse complement strand
AAAAATTAGGGTAAAGGTGCCCCTAGTGCCTTGTTCACTTGTTCTAGAAATAAATAATAATAATAATGATGATGATGATGAGGCTAAAGGTGTCCCCAGCATCTTGTCCTCTCATCCCAGAAATAGATAATTAATAATAATAACAATTAGTAATGATAAAGGTGCCTCTAGTACCTTGCCCTCTCGTTCCCAAAAGAAATAACAATAATAACCAGTAATAAAAAATAAATAACCAGGCTAATAACAGTAATAACAGCATTAATGAGGGAGCAGGGCAATTAATTGCCTTGTCAAGGGGCTGACAGCAAAGCTGTGAAGTGGAACCAGAACGACACCAGGAAAGGAGGAAACTGCCCCAAAACGACGTCGTTACGTCATCAGAGCACCAGGAACGAGGGATCTGACCCAAACCGGGGGGAAATCAGCCCAAAAGGAGTCACGGCAGAGCCTGGAGAGTCCAAAACATCACCCAAAACAGCCAGAAAGGGCCGAGGAATTCCAGCTGTGGGGATGGAAACGGAGGGAAGGAAAAGCCAGGACACAGCGGCGGCGGCGGCTCGACCGGCAGAGCTGCCGGGGGGCGGGAGGCACCTGGGGTAGCAAAAGCACCCCAAAAATACCCATTTGATCCCAAAATCATCTGTTAGATCCCCAAAAATAACCATTTTATCCCAAGGAACGAGGGATCTGACCCAAACCGGGGGGAAATCAGCCCAAAAGGAGTCACGGCAGAGCCTGGAGAGTCCAAAACATCACCCAAAACAGCCAGAAAGGGCCGAGGAATTCCAGCTGTGGGGATGGAAACGGAGGGAAGGAAAAGCCAGGACACAGTGGTGGCGGCGGCTCGACCGGCGGAGCTGCCGGGGGGCGGGAGGCACCTGGGGTAGCAAAAGCACCCCAAAAATACCCATTTGATCCCAAAATCATCTGTTAGATCCCCAAAAATAACCATTTGATCCCAAAAACCACCCCAAACCACCTGTTAGATCCCAGAAAACATCCATTGGATCCCCAAACCATCCGTTAGATCCCAAAAACCACCCAGAGGATCCCCAAAAGCACCCACTTGATCCCAAAACCATCCGTTAGATCCCCAAAAAACACCCAAACCCACCTGTTAGATCCCAGAAAACATCAATTTGATCCAAAAACCATCCGTTGGATCCCCAAAAACACCCATTTGATCCCCAAAACCACCCATTGGATCCCAAAAAATACCTATTTGATCCCCCAAACCACCTGTTAGGTCCCCAAAAACACCCATTTGATCCCCAAAAC
>NW_010296433.1:0-22656 GCF_000700745.2 Antrostomus carolinensis | reverse complement strand
GAGCAGGCTGTGTTTGGTTGCAAGCCAAAAGGGTGAAACAACCACAGTGGCATACAGTTTTATTAGTACATTTACAATCTATATTGAGTATATGTATAATTTTTCTTTTTTTCCCCTCAAAAAAAAAAAAAATCATTAAGGATTTGTTTTATGACCTGTGAAGGATACTTTCCAACAGCAAAATCATTCTCAGGACTCTGATACTCTAGATTTTAAAAGTGTTATTAACTAAGCAGCTCAATGGCTAATTCTTTTTACTTCACTGATATGAGATGTGGTGAATACCACAAAATGTGTCTGACAGAAACAGTTTCTCTTCATAAATTAGGAATTTTATAGCCTATGCCATGCATGACCATGACATTGATGAAAAGAAGCTCTTTGTATTGATGAAGCTGGTATACAGCATAGAAAATGTTTAATGGCCATTTCACCTTTTGCAGCTGTCAAACATTATACATGTAATTTTTATTATGACCAATAAAACCTATTTCCAGTTCATTGCAGATAGGCTTTATTTAATGGTCAGTTTCTAAATGTAATCATCTTTGCTGCAACTGTGTACAATGTAATGATAATTCCTTTGCAGAGCATAGCATTGCTGCATGTATATCAGATTATCTGAGTCAATTTAAATGTTATTACTGGGTCGATTAAATTGGTCTAAGGCACCATTGATTTAAAATAAATCTCCATATTGTTTTATTATACTGTAGACTATATATCAATTTTAATAAAGACTAAATCAAAAGCTCTACGTAAACCCTATGTAGAGGATTAATCACAGGTTTATGGAGTTGTCATAGCCTGCAGTATTGGAAAATAAAAAAAAATAAGAGAACATTATAAATATGAAATCTAAAAGAATTACATGTTGTATAATTCAGCCAATGACTGATTTATATTTCATTTGGAATGTATACAATACAGCAAGATCAGTAAGGTTCTTTTTTAATTGAAAGAAATTATTGCAATTTTAAGGGCAGAAAATCATTTTTACAGCATGTTTTTTTCTTTTTCCCTTTTCTTTCTTAGTCTTAGCATGTACCAGAGAAAGCCTCTTTTCAATTATATACAAGGCCAGGGGTTAAAAATGAACAAACTAAAAGCATAGAGTACTTTTGCAAAGGTAGATTCAGAATGAAACTATTGTTTTTTAAAAAGTCTAAATTTCAAATTAAATTGCATATGCAACATAATTCATAGATGAAAAGTGTCAAAGCTCAATACGAAGATGGCAATAATTCATAGACTTACAGTCCCTGTGGTCTTGTTAAACTGCTTTCTCTTTCTGTACCACCCCCAGAAATTCGCTTCTAATTTGTTGGTTTCAAAGGAAGAGAAATAAAACATATGCATAGATTATTCATTTTTACATTGGTATGCATGGGACATTTTCTTAAAATTAATGCCCTGTACATCAACCAAAGTCCTTGAGAAGTTCTTTAACATATCCTTTATTTTTTCCTGTATTAACTATTCTGTACAACAGCAATACTTCTACAATGTCAAGCACTGCCCATATGCTATTCAAAACAAAATAAAATTTATTGGTCCAGAATTTCATAGCTGTATGTACAGAATATAGAGCATATAACTAATGGGTATTTTAAAGTATATATGGATAATTTAAGTTTATAGATGCTTTATTCCATTACCTTTATTTTTCTGGAAATTACATTATTTCTGTAATTCCCAAGCCAGTTCTGAAAAGTTTAAATCGTACCCTAGTTTGTCATCAATTAAAGATATAGATCTAGAAGCAAAAGATAGTTGTCTCTGTGTAAATAATTGTCAACATTTCTCTGGTCAATTAGCTACAAGCACAGGATAGAATATGAACAGCTGTGGCTTAAAAATCACGTACTTCTGGTACATTCATTTTAGGTAAGCGTTGTTTTGTCTGGAAAGAAAGACTGAAACCATCTACACAGGTGCAGAGCCATCTGTTTTCTATGCTGAACTGGTAAAATAGTGTCAGAAAATTTCTAGTAGGACGCTTGATCATCCATCCATCAGCCAAATTAGAGCCATAGGGATTTAAACTAAGAATGCAAATATTGTATAGGCAGTCATAGTAAAAGTAATAGACAACTCCTATGTGTATTCCACAGGGGAAAAGACGATCATCATTTCCTGAAATGTACTACGTAATTTGTGTATAGACAGATATGGTTGATATGTATCTACACAGATACATAGGTATATATAATATATTTATTATATAGAAACACAGAATCATAGAATCTTGTGAGTTGGAAGGGACCCACAAGGATCATCAAGTCTAACTCCTGTCCTAGCATAGGACAATCCCAAGATTCAGACCATGTATCTGAGGGTGTTGTCCAAATGCTTCTTGAATTTTGTCAGGCTTGGTGTCATGACTACCTCCCTGGGGAGCCTGTGTCAGTGCTCCACCTCCCTCTGGGTGAAGAACTTTTTCCTAATGTCCAACCTAAATCTCCTATGGCACATCTTCCTGCCTTGTCATATATAAAAAGAGAAATTATATAAAAATAGTTTATTTATAGTATTTTATATTATAATTAATACTATACTAAAATATTTTAATTATATTGGTATAGTTATGATACATATCTATATTATATATAGATAATAAAACATATATTTTTTACAGATAATATAAAGTTGTAAAAAAATATATTAAAAAACCCATTTATTTGACCTTCCCTCTTTGCCATAGATGAGTGTAATGTCACTGCATCATTTGCTCCACATAGCACAATGCAAACAGAAGCCTTCTACATTGTACAGAAATTTTATACTATTCAGAAATATCTCTTTATCCCTTTTCTGTCCTTCCCATATCACTATATGTATTATAGAACACAGATGTGCTAATAATGCTTGTTAAGCCAACAAAGGGATCAGTCTGAAGTAGAGCACTACATACTCTAGGCCTTGCGGAATGATATCTGTAGCTTATAAAGCATAGAGACATTTCTCAATATACCAAGCACAACTATTATAATTGATCTATGAACCAAATAATTTGCGAATAAAAAACCGCATTGAAAGTCTTCATTTACATTGCAATATCTAGCTCTTGGCAGTTAGGGAAGGACTGAATCACAGTTTAATACACAACTGATTAATTGGAGATCATATTTTCCATAAAACCAAATTAAGCACTTCCGAAATGTGTATTTGGAAATATACTCTGATTAGGTGAACAGAACCAAACAAAGGTTTTATATGGTTCTCTACAATTCTGAGACACCTGCTTAAAATGATTTGGCTGACATAAATCAGTGAGGATATTTACATTGAGTTTAATGGACTCACAGCAATTAAGGTGAGTGGGTTGTCACTGGTTTTATAACAGAACCACTGCACTCTCTACTTTTGCAGCCTGTGGCTCTATTTAATGACTTTACAAATACTGGAAAGTAAGCACCATAACGATGTCGTATATTCTGGATTTTCACAGTTCTGCAACTAGTTTGGGGTTTGTTTGTTTTGCCTTTTTTTTTAATATATATCACACTCTCTATATGTTAGTGTGTTTGCGTATTAAACTGGTGTGCTGGCATGATACAACTCTGCCTACCACAATAGTCAAACTTAGCAGAACCAAAGATTAAAAAAATACACTTCTTGTAAAACAAAAATGTTCAGCATTCTGAAGGAAATGGGTATGAAGAGACAGTGGAATTGTACACAAATTTTGAGTAACACACATAAAATTTCTATTAACCAGAGACTGTAAGCTATTGTCTTTAAAAGTATGGTCTAATCATCGATAATGGCAGAGGTGTCAGCTACTAGTTGGTCTTCGCTTCAAGCAAAAAAAGACTAGGTCTTTGATTGCCTGGGTATTATTATCCAAAGGAGTGCTATTTTGTTCAGGTAATTTCTTTAAATTCTCTATCATCCTTGAGCCCAAACCTTTTAAAAATCAGATCTTTCTGGCCTATCCCCTCACAAACACTCTTTTTACCTTTCAAATACCAGTCTTTCTTATACCTCCTTTGGTCATTTATTAATTGAAATACAACTTAGCCAAAAACAATCTCATTTTTTATTCCTCCCAAGGCCTCACTTTCCCATTTTTCTATACAGACACACTGCTATGTCTCTGATCTTTCAAAGCCACAGTCTAAACTTCATCTTTGACTAACCTCTCTGTTTTCATCCAAACAGCTTACTCATTAAAAACTTGTCACTTCGCTCAACTCAATATTGTCATCATGTAGTATTCCTCCAGCCACCATTTTTGCCTTGTACAAATGCAATCTTCACTACTGCTTTCATGGTCTTTCCAAATCCTTTTATATGCTGCTATATGAATAATTTCATGATTCATCATTTTTTGTGGATTTTCATTCTGCCACCAAAGGAATGCCAGCTTTGCCTCACTACATCCAACACCTGTCACATTCTTCTTTACTTATATAGCCCCCACATAAATTAATTAGCAGTTTTCTTTTTACTTTTCAATATTTTCTATAAGTCTTACCAGCCTCAGGAAGCTCTTATTAGCACCCTTACATTTAATTTACTTGTGTCCTTCTGTATGGGAGAACCTTTATTAGTCCTCAGAACCACTTCATTATGCCCCTCCAAACTGACTTTAAATTCTTCATATGCTGCACCATCTTGAAAATTCTCCCAGCTGATAAGAAACAAAATAATTCATGTAGAAAGTCTACCTTATCAAAACTGAATCACTCTGTTATTTCATCTTCAGCCTCCTCAGCTGTCCTGCCTCAACATTTTGTTTATATACTCAATGGAGTAGAAATTATAATTTACTACAAATATATAGCATAGAGTCTTGATTAACTTGAAGATCTTTGGGTGTCTCACCAATGTAACTAATAAATATAGAAGAAATGAGACTTACCTGGGAGCACAATAACAAGTCATGTAGAAACTTTCCTTCTGATGTCACAGCAGTACATGATCCCTTTAATAGAGACATCTGAAATGTAACAATTTGTAGTGAAATTATGGCTCCACTGAAGCCTGTGCTTTTTGTGACTACCTTATTTTGGTAATATTGTAACTTAAAGAATATCTATGTATAAAATTAATTTTAGAAAATACCATGTATTTTTGTTTTCCTCTGTTCTGCAATGGATCTATTATTGTATTTACAATAAATCCAGTATAACAGGACGTTCTGGTTTTCATCCTTGGTTTCATAAAACAGCTATTTTTTTTTTTCTTTCAAGATTATGAATCTGATAGCTGTGTGTCAGTTTTGTAAACCTGATAGATGTGTTCAGTTAAAGGAGGAGATCAAAAGAAAACCTGGTGGCCCTGAAAGTTTCGGATGTGACAG
The DNA here is from genome assembly GCF_000700745.2 of Antrostomus carolinensis. Lineage (NCBI taxonomy): Eukaryota > Metazoa > Chordata > Aves > Caprimulgiformes > Caprimulgidae > Antrostomus > Antrostomus carolinensis. Next base: position 17,348 of record NW_010296433.1, on the reverse strand, counting down.
GCTAGACTCATCATGGAGGACTGTGTTGCTGCCAGGGCACAGTGAGAGCCAGCTACTCTCCTAGGGAAGGGGAGGCAGGAGCTGAGAGGGACCCCTGCGCTGGCTGTGCCCTCATCAACAGTGCACCATCCCATAGAGTCTGAACATGGCAGGCAGAGCACAGTGCTGGTAAGAGGGCCCATTAACAGCCCCAGACACAACAGTGAATCAAGCCCAGGGTCCAGGGTACTGTCAGGAGCAGCTGGTGATGAGGCTATACTGTCTCATGGCTACGCTTTGGGTCCAAGGTTTACCCTGGAGACAGGGCCAGAGAAATACTTGCACAAGGGGCCTGGCCTGGAGGCAGGCTGCTTAACATCATGTAGCCCACAGTCCATCCGGTAGAGAGGGCTGGGGAAAGCCCAGGGTCCAGGGTACTGTCAGGAGCAGTTGGTGATGAGGCTACACTGTCTCATGGCTACGCTTTGGGTCCAGAGTTTACCCTGGAGACAGGGCCAGAGAAATACATGCACAAGGGGCCTGGCCTGGAGGCAGGCTCCTTAACATCATGTAGCCCACAGTCCATCCAGTAGAGAGGGCTGGGGGCAAGTATAGCTACAATGTAGCTTTCATGGTTTAACCCCAATGGGCAACTAAGCACCACACAACCACTCACTCAGTCCCCTGCAGTGCAATGGGGAAGAGAAGCAGGACAGTTAAAGTGAGAAAACTCATGGGTTGAGGTGAAGACAGGTTAACGTTTAAATTAAGAGCCGCTCACACAAGCAAAGCAAAACAAGGAATTAATTCACTATTCACTATTAATTCCCATCAGCAGGCAGGTGTTCAGTGATCTCCAGGAAAGCAGGGATTCATCATGCCTAACAGTTACTTGGGAAGACAAATGTCATCAGTCTGAATATCCACCCCTCCCTCTTTCTTACAGCTTTATATGCTGAGCATGATGCCATATGGTATGGAATATGCCTTGGTCAGTTGGGGTCAGCTGTCTCAGCTGTGTCCCTTCTCAACTTCTTTTGCACCACAAAACCACTTGCTGGTGGGGTGGTGTGAGGAACAGAAAAGGCGTTGAATGTTTGTAAGCATTTCTCAGCAATAATGAAAACACCTCTGTATTATCAACATTGTTCTCAGCACAAATCCAAAATACAGCCCCATACCAGCTACTATGAAGAAAATTAACTCTGTCATTTGGGACACAACCAGCACAGTGGCTCAGGCAGGGACTGAGATGCGCTTACAGGGTCTCCCAGATGAGTCTGATCAACGAGTCCATTAAGGCTTATTGGTAAAATCAGGCCCCAGAAGCGTTGCTTGTTTTTAATTCTTTTCTTTATCTTCTTTTTCCTTTCTTTTTCTACCAACAACAGACCTAACAAGCTGAATACAGGTTCCCTCATTTCTTCTGTGAATGGCATCATGTGTATGCATCTATGAATAACAATTAAAAGGATAAAATGCTGGAAGTATTCTTCACACTTAAGGGTAATACAATTAAATGTTCTAATAGATATGCTGAGTTCTCAAGCAGCCTCTTAAAGAACTTTTTCTTAAGTAGAGCTCCATCTGCCTGAATCAGCACATACGGGACTTCTCTTGCATTCATATATTTGGACTTTACACTTACAAATATGAAATCAAAATGCTAATTTACTTGCATAGCTGCACATTACAGAAGAAAATTATGGATACTATTGAAAATAGAAGGAGTTTTGTTCAATGGAGCTGGGTTTTCATCCTTTTTCACTATTCTAACAAGTTTATTTATGAATGTCGAGGATGCAAACACAAGACTGATTAACACCTGCCTTGGGAGCTAAATTGAAAACATAACAGTAAGAGAAGTTTCTGCATTTCAAAGGAGGTTCTTGAGATCAAGTAGAGAATATGTGTGACTTTTTTCTTATTCTTTTACCTAGCTTAATACAATGCTTTTAAGATTAATTTATTTCTTACTCATGCTCCATGTATTTGTCAGTCAAATTTTCTCAGTCATTAACCATTCATTTGCTATTTTGTAATTTATTATGTTATTCATTTTACAAGACAGCCTGCAAGGTTTCTTGCTTGTCTGTTCAAGTAAGGCATAATGCTTTATGTTAATCTTCAGAAGTCATACTGAACTTGTCAGGAATATTTATCATTTGAGTTCAGGTTATCTTCACATTTTGCTGTTTCTGATGTTCATCAATTTTCTTTTTCTTAACTGAATTTTCACTATATAATGAATATTAGTGATCCATATGATTTACATTTCAGAGTTGAACAGGTCAAAATAAGATCAGTAGAAGCTGTTTATTCATTTACATTGATTTATCAGTTCTAATTACATCATGCTGAGTGAAAACTTTTCAAGGATGCCATGTAATTCCAGTGAAACAATCTTGCCTCAACACATTATAGTTTCATTGAATTGAAGAGTGGCATATAGAAAATGTGTGGCATCATTTAATTTTATCATGTTATTGAAAACTTGTTGAAAAGGAGGTACTTAGTTATTCAATTTATTGGTTGGAAAATATAAATAAATATAATGTTCTTAGCCTCTGAATTTGAAAAAAAAAAAACAAACCAGTCTTAAAATCAATATATACCACTGAAGTTGGATTAAACCCAAAATGTGACATACTGCTTTTCAGTCACATTTAAGAGCTTATTGGCTAAAAGAAAGTTTCTTCCAAAGAAAACTGGGTATATTGCCACATATATCTCAATGGGATTTTTGGGAAATTAGGTCGCTGAGGTATCTTGCTTATAAGCAGTATTAATGTAATACTTTCCAGCATTTTCATATATGTCAAGCCCAATACTTGAATGCCTAAAGGCAGATTCATAAATCATAAATTTCTAGGTTGATTATTTGTTCTGCTGTTTAATTGCAGATTGGCCTCAGCACTTCTAATTTTTTTTTAGAAGTTTGTATCACAAAAGCTTAAAATTAGGCATCCCAACTAGACAATGCCGGTTTGATTTACAGAATTTAATTGTTTGTCATCACCAAATACTTAAATCATTTTCCTTTTATTTTCTCCTTGATCAAACAGATAATTCACACTAACTATTGAACAAAGGACTGGGAAGCAGAATGTGTAGGCTATACAGGATACAGTGTCATTTCGGATCCAGGTAGATTTTAGGACAAAAGAAAGACACAAATATAATTGAAAACAAAATTTTTTCATTTTCTTTCCTTCATTAAGGACTCCTTCTTTTGCTCATTCAGGTGAGTCAGTGCTATTTGTAAGAATCTTTCTGTTATACAGGAGTCTCACAAATTTTTCTATGGACACTAATGAAAAAGGCCAAAAAGTTATCCAAACAAGAGAGTCAAAAAGTTAGAAATACTCACAAATATAATTAAAAATACTGTAAATACTTTTAGAAAAGAAAACTTCTCCTGTTTATACAGCAAAGACTGACAGAAATACTGAGCAACTTATGTTTGGGGAAAAAAGATCAAAGATCCTTGCAAGCCACCACTTTTACCAAAGGAGTCATTGATAGCAAGAAAATTTTGAACGCATTAGATTACTATGTTTGAAATGGTATTTACATCTTTTCTCTTTAATGTGTATAAAACACAGTTTAGCTAATTTCACTTTTCCTTGCTGAGCAGTTCTTAAATGATTTATGAATGATGACTCCCACAGTTTTGAAATCTAGAAGTACTGCCGAAAGTATGCCTGATCTCATTCTTAATTTCAATACTATGAAGAGCATCAAAGAAGCTCCACTGCAGGTATAGAAAAAACTCGGCCTATTATTCATGACATTGTTTGGGAACATTCAAATATTATATGGTAAAAAGCAATAGATGTGGAACCAAATACTTTTTCTTACTCTTACAATTGTGAAAGGAGTTCTGGACCTATTATGGGTTTCACAAATTACAGGAATCACAAGCATGAAAACTTTCACTGTTTTCCCTGCAAAGGATGAAAATTTCACTTGTGACTTGAGTAAAGGGTTTCAATACATAATGAAGACACAATTATAGAATAGAAATAGAATCGTTCAGTTGGAAGGCACCTACAATGATCATCTAGTCCAACTGGTTATGACGGTCAGAAATATAATTTTATCTTAAAACTGTTAGTTGTAGGAAATCCTAATTACTATCGGAAGTATCTTTAAGGATTCTGTGTATCATCACAGGACTTTCGGAAGCTGATGGAACCTTGCTCCAGGGAACAAGTCTAATGTGAAAGGGTGCTGAGGGTAGAGGGAGGTTGCAGGCTTGAAGGTCTATAAATAATAATAAAAAAAAATATTGTTAGACTTCACACTCATTCTGTTGTATAAAGACAGAAGGCATAATAAGTAAATTGGCCTACTGTATTTAAATGTATGTATTATTTCAAAATTACTACTTTCTGAACCTCACTGTTAAAGGTTCAGTTATTGGATTTCTGTCTCAGTTATCTGAGTCTCTGAAATTGGAGTCAAGTACATTCCCTGAGCTACAGTAGATGGAGCCTGCATAAATAAGTGAGGAGTGCAAAGACTGTAATAGCAAAGACTGGAATAGCAAAGACTGGAATTCAAGTCTTTATTTTTAAACTAAGAGTAATAGACACTCTCCTCCAGAATCAACAAACCGGATTAAAAAAATGCAGCCTAAATGCACTCAGAAATACCTTTGTTAAACTGCTCATTATAAATCTGAATTCGGGAATCTAGAGAAGACGCACTACGTTTTTTTCTGCATGGGACCACTCAGGATAGTGTATGCTATACCTAGTGGTACAGGTTCCATATCTGGTAGTGTGACACAAAGTGCTTCACTTATATTGAAGCTTCCCTAAACCACCTGAAGTTAAACTACATTCCTATTATGACTTATGCAATACCCATACACTATGACAGACCTCTGCAGGGAGAATTTAATCCCATTTGTTAGAGTATTATATTCTATATTATATAAAACTGTTCTAATAGTGAAAGGCTTCATTCAGCTCTTCACTTTAGGCCCTGATGCACAAATGCAACTCTTCATATTTTTGGTGTACTCAGTTACCAATTTTATATTAGTGCCCAGAAAACTCCAGTTATTACTTTCAATAAGCAGTCGTGTAACTGAGTTTAGATGGGTCTAGATAAGAAATTAAAAATAATGATGAAGGGATTTAAGTACGTAATGTGTAGACTAAACCTAATTCTGATTTCAGTTTCATTGACTGTATACTGATTTAACTACGTAGACTTAATAGAGGTATCTACACCACTGCCACTGGCATATATTTCAAACACAGATCATAATTCCATACTTCAATTCTACCTAATCTCTCAGGGCAACAATGAGAGTCCCCTTTATTAATAAAAAAGTCTGTATATATTTATACACAGATATTTATGCATACATATATATAAAAAATTATTTAATATAAAAATATGGGTTATCCGGACCTATAAATACCCATGTTTTCCTGCTGTTCAGGTATTATTTGTGTAACCTGTCTATAAAACAGAAAGGTTAGGATTATAACTTTATTCGTTAGCATGTTAATTTGCCTTTTATATGTTAGGAGGAGAAAAAATAAAAAGTAAATTTAAAAAATAAATTCAGGTAACAAAACACTTTATGGCTACATAGAGAATTTTGTTCTTATATTAAAAGACACTGACTTTTTTTCATATTCCTCATATCAACATTATATTAAGACATTTACATTGAAGATACTTACACTTCCCACTGAAAAGTCCACTTTTTAGACAAAATTTACATTTCTTGGCTGAATTCAAAGAAAACTGATTTTAAAAAGGAAAACTTTGCCATGTAAAATTTCAGCTGCCTTTACTCTGAGGTCACTGATAACAATGGCACAGAAAAGAGAACCCCTATGAAAAAGTGCAGCCTACTTTTAAAGAATGAATGAAAAATTTTAAATTAAATTTTAGGTTTGCAATTTCATCAGTTCTGCCTGGATACTTCATAAAATGATACTGCACCAAGATCCACTTTTCATTGTAACAAATTTTTCATGTAATAAAACTCTACAACTGCAGAAGCAATTATATGTATATTAACTAAAATATCTTAATTTATGACATTTACTACTGACCTGACTATTTTAACTTCATAACCCAGGTTATCCTCTTTTGATTTTTTTTCCCAATGTAAAGATCTTCAGACAGAGATAAAGGCATGTATTGCAAGAAACATAAGAACCTTCTTCAAATGGAAACACTCAATTCTGCTACAGCCACTGCAGCAGTTCAGTCTCATTATTTTAATCACTGTGCAGCATTTATATTTTTCAGGAAAAGAGATGCTTCCATTGGCTCCATCTGGCAAGCTATTTTCAGTTTAATGGACATGTATTCCAAGTCTTACTCCTGAGGCCATGTTTGAATTCATCTGCCTCAGTGGAATACCTAACAAGAGAAGTTTTAAAAATAGATAGTTTAATGAACTATCAACCTTGATCTTCAGGGTTAATAGCTATTTACCTAATTAAACATCTTATAAAACTTTTTTTTTTTCAGGTTTTCTGTTATTATCAGCTTTTTGTTTTGATTTTTTTTTCGTTTTTGACACCATTATTTTTCTATCAGAAATGACTCTTGTTTTACAGTAACAACAGGAGTAAATTAGGGAAACTGCAACATCCCTCAGAGCCTGGTCAAAAATACAACAGAATTCAAGTCATATCCATCTGGCTTAATGTTTTTCTAGATCTAGAAGCCCGAGGGGAGGGGGATTTAAGACTGAAATATTTTTACCACCCCAAACAAGAGATTTGGCACTTGTTGCAATAAAACTGTGCTATCCATGTGCAGTCTAGTAAATGATGCATACTTTATACATGCATAATAATTTTGAGAGATTCATAGATCGCAAGAATAGTACACAAAAAAGCCTAGCCTAAATATACACTGACTTTTAGGACAGAAAACAGTGTTTTGAAAAGTAAATCAGATATAAATCAGACATTTAAGTCTCATATTTTTGTTTTACACATGTACATGGCTACATACCAGTTTTAGCTCCAGTAAATCATTTGCAAATGAATTTTAGGGTGAAAATAGAACTTCATAAAACAAACCTTTGCACTAATTGAAATGACACATTAATGTGTTTTTATTGATCCCATTTGCCATTGCTTTTTTTTTACAAATTTTCTCTGTGCATTAACATACCTAAGATTTTTTTTTTATTTTCAGTATACTTGTAATTACCTTAGATACAAATTGCACACTTTTCATTGCTTTCATTAAGCCTGTAGACATATGTGGCTCAAAGGATTAGTAATTAGGCAGTTAATGGGTAGATTACTGTACTTTCCAGTTTGCCTTCCAAGTCTTTAGCCACCACCTCATAGCTTCTTGAAGTAGTTGTAGCCTTTGCATGCCAACATATCCCTTCTTCCCTGGCTGAAGGAATCACCTGCATAGAATTTCATAAAACCCACAATCTTATAAATCACCACTGAATTGCACTGAAATTAGTTTACTTTGTTTAAAAGCTTTCTTTATAATTAAATGTTGCTGCCTGTAGTAAAGAAAACTGTGAAACTGTAAATCATAATGTGGCTATTAAAGATTAATGAAGTACAAGAACATCTTTATTCCCTACTGTATTAACATAAAATGGTGTGACGATTAAGTAAATATTCAGTCAAACTCTTAGCAGATAGCCCACAACCTCTTGAGTTTACCAATAGTTTTGGGAAAGGGATGTCACAAACTTGTAGGTAACCAGAAACAAACAGAAGAGCAAATTGTAAATTACACTTGTGCTCTTCTCACAAATCAAGGAGCCAAAACCTGCTTGAGTTTTTGCTTTTCCTTGCTCACTGCCGTGCATATGCTAGTAATGCTGGATAGCCAAAGCTACAAACATGGCAGCAATGTCCCTGCTTCTGTTACCTTAGAAGTGAAAGCAGCTCCATGGAGGCCTTTTGCTTTTATTTAACAGCACTATCTCTCTTGCTGTGGTCTGCAACATCACCCTACAGAGCTAGTAATAAGGGATGTTTTATACCTTTACTATCTTAACCAGGAAAAACTATTTCACACTTCTTTGAAATGCAACTCCAAAAAGTATAATTCAATTCTGTTTCAAATTTGCCTATACACCATTCAAGTCTTTTAGCAGGGAAAATACTAAAATTGCATATTTCTCCAGTAGATCATACAACAGAATGAGATTCAGATAGATGGCAGGTTTCTACTGGACACTCTGATGAACTAATCCAGATTTTTCTTCCCAGTTCAAAGCTTTTTTTGAAGACAATTCAAACCAGAATTTATTGAAAGGGACACAGAAAGTAAGAATCTCTCCAAAGCACACTAAGACTTAAGACAAATACTAGTTTAGTTATGGGAAATCTACCCATACATCCAGCACCTTCAATGGCCTCAAAAACAAACAAGCAAGCTAGCATGTCAGGATAACATAAAAAAACCCTAAACATGGCAGAAAATAGTGAAAATAGCCTGTCCAGAAAGTAAAGCAAAGCTTGGAGTTTTTAGTTTCTGTTAAATTTCAATGAAATATCTTATATACAAGTCTGTAAAAATCCATAGATAAAAGTCATTGTATGTGGTTTTAAAAAGTCCGTTATATATATCAGATTAAATTGTTCATAGATGTGGATGGTCTGATGTATAGGGAACACAGAAGTAATTTATAACGGATGACCTGTTAAAATGCTGAAACTTTTGCTCTTCTCAGTGAGCTTCAGTTTGTTGCTTTTTCAGCCATTCTGAGGGTCTGCTCCTTAAATACGATGCCAATGAACTCTTGAACCAAGAAACCAGCTGCTGTTAGTTACATGTTAACTAGCTGTTAACTAGCTGTTTGTTAGATACAATCAACAGCTACCAGAACACAACTGTTCCTGTGTGGTCTTGGGCCCTCTGGCACGTCCTGTCCAGCCGTCAGAACAAAGCCAGTACCAATACAGCAGACATACTCCTGTCTTCAGTTGCATTTTCAGCAAATAAGCTCCACATCCACTTACTTTGTCAGTCCTGTAGTTTATCCTACTAGCTTGAAACCAAAGGGCATGAAACAATGCAAGAGTATCCTCATTGTTTTTGTGTTGGGTTTGTACAATCAAGAGTAGGGGACTGAGTCAGACAAGCCTCCAGCTTCATTCCATTTTCAGGTGTGTGTACACAAGAGAAAGGGTGGAGAATGGGGTAGGAATGGGGCACATCTTTTTTGCTCATAAGCAGTTATTAGATATCCCACCTCATCAGATATTTTCTCTCTATCTCCTCTGAGAATGATTAGATGCATAAAACATTCCAAGTAATTGCAAATATCTTGCAAAATCATATTATCTTGATCTTTGGTTAGCTATCAGTTAGGTATGCTCTGATTACAGCACTGACAGATCAATAAAGGATGAAAAGAGCCAAGCTTTTTGAAAGGTGTAAGCTTTTGCTTTTGTTTCGGCAGTCAGGATCCAAAGCCACTAAAGCTATTGAAGCTTTAGAATTTCATCAAATGGAAATTGTCAGCTTTGGTACACACAAGGTTAATACTGTACTTCTTAGACCTAGAGTGATGTATGAAAATATATAATCAGTGACTTCAGGAAACCCATCTAAACCCTGCATGTACATTTTTCACTTCACCAGCTACTCTGGTGGTAGACAGTAATATAATTTCAGCAAGTTTGTGTTTCTGACAGCAGTCACATCAAATTACAGAATCTTCCAGACTTAGCTGGCACCTTCATCTCAGCCTTTCTATCAAATAATATGCCTGTTGCCGTCATCATGCAATTCTTAATTATCTGAAAATCAGCAGACTGTTGCTTGTGCCAGCAAAGGAAATGAGGAAAGAAGAGTATTCTTTCCAATGTACATGGCTGGACACCCTTCAGAGACATCTGATTTGATTGCCAGTAACAATATTCCATTGATGTCCTTTTTTATATCTACAGCTTAAGGTCCTTTTCCTAAATAATTAGCTTATGCACGCACATATTAAAACATGAATGATTGAGGGGTTTTTTTGTTGGGTTTTTTTTTTGGTGACAGAGGTACTGCAAATTTTAGTTCTGATTTTCCAACAGATGCTTCTTGGTGGATAAGTATGAGTGTCTTTAGGGCCACTGAATTGTGCTGAAAAAAAGATTAGGAGGATGGGTGAAGATTGTTTACTGCAGAAGAATGCTGTGCATGAATCTCATGGGACACTCACAAAATATCTTTTCCTAGTCCCAGACAAAGGTGTTCTAACTTCTTGGAATTGGCTACAAACCCCAAAGGGGATCAAGGTCAACACAGCAAACTACGCAATTCATCAACATTCTATTGACCCATAAGAAATTCCAGAAGCAACACAGATACCTTTGGATGCTAGAACAATATCTATCAATTTCTAGCCTCTAGGTCTTGTCATTACTTGACATCTGCACTGCTAAAACCACTCCTTAGGAATCTTCTCATTTCTGTAACCTGATTATTTAGACTAAATGCCAGTACCTAACTAACTGCTCCAGGCTAAATTCTAGCAGGTTGCATCATACAAGGGATTTTGTCCCTTGTGATATCCTGCATCTTATTGACAATGTAAAATATTTAAAAATAGACTTCTTTGGAAATCATACTCTGATATTTGCCTATGTGTTACCATGCATTTCAGGAAGCCTGGCCAGAGGAAAAGTCTGAGACTCTTGCCTGCTTTATAAAAAGAGACAAACCTCACTAAGTTAACAAATAAGAAAGGGTAATAGTTAAATACAAAAAGTTTTTAAAAAAAGAAAAAAAAATAAAATTGTGCATAGACGAATTGACCAGTCATATCAGATATATAATAGATATCTCTCTTTTCTTTTTTTAACTGATATGTTAACGATTCAGGTTATTATCTCTTTGGGACAGGGATATGATCCTTGTGCAAAGTTGTCCACAGAGAACTACCCCACTTTTGTGTACACTATCAGTTACAAAGAAGTAATCAAACTCATGCATGAGAAACGTGCTTTACAAATATTTCTTGCTGGTGGCTCAGCAGAACTGTTCTTTTCAAGGATGTCCACTGGTATATTGAGGAGCTGAAAAAGGAAAAAAAGAAAACTGCACTGGAAAGATAAAAAATAAATGAAATATAAGGATTGTCTTTCTCTCACAGTCTGATGACTTTTCACAATGAGGGAAGTAGACAGCACTGTTGGGAAGAAATTAATATTAAAATATAAAACAAAAGGTATGCTAGGTCAGATCCCAGGTCTGTGAGGCACTGTGAGTGTGAACTCTAAAAAGCACTCAATTGTTACAACTGTATTGAATTGTACACTATGCATTTCTTTTTGTTTATTGCCTCATGCCACAAATATTCCCTGATTCTAAATCTCAGCCACATGCTGGAAAATATATTTGTGCTGCAATCTAAATGGACTAATAAAACCAACATTCAACCATTTGAAACTGAAATATTCATGAGATACTCAGGGAAAAATGAAACTGAGTTGCTTCAGCTATCCTAAAGGAACAAAAGTCAAGAAAACACTGGAGTAACTAGCTGTTCTGTTGTGCCTTCAAACTTCATTCTTTATTTTTCTTTTGTGTTTATCTCCTCTTACTCCAAATCAAACAGCTTCATTCACATTTAGTAGATACTACACCTGGCTACCCAGGTGTCTCACATCCATTTATTTAAATTTTATCCTGTGGAGTTAAATTATTGGGAAAGCAAAAAAACTACTCTGCCTACCTGAGTGAACTTCTTTCGCCACAGTTTAGTTATATGGCCAGATGACATCTTTATGAGTGTACATCTTCACATGAGTCTGAATAAATAGTGAAATTAATTTTATAAGTTTCCTAAAATTGATTGCTCAGGGTAAATCTCAGGGAAAACTGTGTACCCCTTGCTTGTTTTAGTTAAAAGACATTACTTTGATGAGAAGTATCTCTAGGTTCTAGCTTCTTGAGACACTTGCATTAGCTGACCACTTCCTACTTTAATGAAACATACAATCCAAATAAGAAAACTAGCTTCCTAATTAAAATTGCAAACAGTATAACTAAAGTACCTTATACAATTATTCAGAAATCTTGGTCAGTGTTATTTTTGCCAGGAATTAAATGGTTCAAGAAATAATGCACACTGGGTGCAATTACCTTAAACCACTGCAGCTCTTGTCCCTCAGACTCATATGACATCTGCGCTAAAGGGGACGTTAACTATGCTTCTTCAGTGTCTGTCCGTCAGGGTGAGCAGGAAGTAATTTCACACGATGCTGCAACTGTTTATCATTCTTACCTATCTCTATCTATCTAGCTATATGTAACATCAAATAATGGATGTCCTTTTTCATAAGGGAAGGTGGAGCACACCAGCAACAGGACACAAGATGTCTCCATGTCTCTCAAATCCCAGATGTATTCTGTTAACACATACTTTTTCTTTCAACATTGTACATACAAAGGCAACTAAAACCTAACTACAAAATAAAGCTGATAATCAGCCCACTAACTCTGTGATACATGGGAGTAAGAGACATTTTGCAGAATGCAAGCAAACTTTTCAAGGAGCCTTTGATCTGCTCTGACCATTTTAGATTATGTTCCAGCTAACAGAACTACCCTTAATGCCTGCAGTACAACTTTTGTTCCCCCAAACACTTTTGGGATAACAGCCAGCACTGCCTACTCACAACTTCTTTATACAACATGTTAGGACAAAGGCTGCTCTGGCAGCAGCCAGCCTACTCTCCTGCAGCTCCTTCCTGGTCCCCAAAGCTGCTCAGCATGTCAGTAGCCTTCTGTGCCACCACAATGCATAGCCAGCTCTCTGCAGCCCTAGTTAGGGCTTCTCCATGAACAACTAAACAATATTTCAAGTCATCTAAAATTAACATCACTCAAAAACATATATTTAAATCCAAGATCCCATTCAAACTGTTTAAATTCTTGCCCACTAAAAGACATTTCAATACCAAGAAAAAATAGGTTTGATATGAATTATTGCTTACTCAACTGTTGTTTCAATGAATACAAGAGAAGAAATAGCCTGGGGAGGAGGGGAACTTTTTGAGTTTTTGCTCTAGAAAACTAATTTTTCCTATTGACTTGTTAATTGACAAGTTTTGACATGTTCTTTGATGTTGACTACCATTTTTTGTCAATGTAAAATGTCTCTTGCCAATTTCTTGCAGTTTTCAAACCTTAAATAATTCTCACATAATATGTACTGTTCAGAGAAGTCCCATGGATGCAGGATACAAATATTAATAGAGTATTTGGAAACCGAAGAACCAAACAACACTGGCTTACCTAGATTTCTGTGCTACTTAATTTTGTATCAAGCTGTCACATTCTTACATCAGTGCAGTTAAGATAGGATCTTAGTGTTTTCACAACAAAGAAGCTTCAGTAAATTCCTTTGGTTTGATCCAACTGATGTTCTACCCAAGCCTTCTATTTTCACAGCCTTAATTATGTGCTCTAGCACACATTTAGGTGCCATCCAAATTTCCAGATTACAAACCTTAAGGAAGTTTTTGGCTCATACTTTGTTCCACTCTGAATTTATGCTGTGTATTTTCTAAAGTGTTTAGGAATCACTCTAGGATTTCAAAAGTGTTTGAAAGACCTGAGAATGCACAGTTTCTCCATTGAATGTTGTGTCCAAAGTTAAGCCATGCAAAATTGGTCTTCCCAGTTTCAAAAATATTTGAGGAATGTTATGAAAAAATCCCATGATTATTTGTTTACCTTTTAGTAAAAAAATTTTGCATACCATTAGTTTCTCCATTGACATAATCACTAACAATAATTTTTTGGGGTTTTTTTAGAAAAACATTTACTGGAAAATAAAGAGTTTAAAGATGAAGAGGACTTCAAGTTATCATGTAGTGAATAAATAAACAAAGAGCAACAGAAAGAAGTTTATGTTTCTCTTTTCTGAAGGCATCCTGGATAACAGAAAAGTAATATACTCTTCCACGTTTGTAAAGCAACCATTAGTTTAGTCTATTGAAGTTATTAACCTACAGTCCCTGTTTGATTCTGAGTGTGTTTCAGCCTTGCGACTTGAAAACATCTAGTTTTTTGTTGAGTGGTTTTGGGTTTTTTAAAATATAAATCCTGTTTCTATGCATATTAACAAAAATATGAATCTGGCTCAGTTAAGCCTGTTAAAATTTATGTTTACTATTAACAAATAGAATTAGAATTTTTACTTAAAGAATACCTTAACTGAAAAAAGATATATCGCTTAAATGTCAGCTTTAAAAAAACCCTTATAATTTATGTGAACTATGCAGAAACTGACCAAACAGAATTATTTATAAAAATGGAGAAAGAAGGCACAAATAAATGAGAGAAAATTAAAAACAAATAACAGCACTTTAAAAAACTTTTATAATAATATTTTATCACTAAATTTCTGTTCTGAAATTTCATTATCTTGGTTGGAGAGCTGCTCAAACCACTGAATTTCAAAAAGATCTCGAGTTATTCTGTCTCATAAGCCAGACATGTTCAATGAATACACCTCCTAACAGGAAGAAATTAATAACAAATTAAGTTTGCATTCTGGCTCTCCCCTTTGCAGAGCACTGCTGCTCAGAATGTGTTAGCAAACAGTGGTTATATTAAGCCTTTGCCTACTGAGTTTCTGGAGCTTTAAAGTTCAATCTATACTACAGATGATACCTTGGTATCTTTCACTATTTTCCTAAAAAGAGAAAGTCAGTTCTTCACAGCGTATCTGGAATAGTAAAGGTACCTGTGTTACATGGAAGATGACGTTCTTTCTCTGCCTCATAGTGGTAAATCAACTCAATTAAACCATGATTAATATTTGTCTCAGTGTCACATAAATTTGTCTAACAGCTGATACTAAATAAATCAAGATGACTTTTAAAACACTCTTTTAAAACCCTGCACTCGGTGCATACCACACATCCCATTCTAAATACAGGTTTTTTTCCTCTCACTGCAGAAAATTAACATGTAGAATGATGACCTAGCAACATCCATCTTGGCTCTTCTGTTTGCTATCAAACATGGCTAAAAATTCAACCAGAAATACGGTTACAGTACAAATTGCAAGTTACAGGTATACACTTCAGAGTTTATACTATTTGCTACTTTTACCTCCAGGATAACATACAGAACAAACTGGAAGATCAATAAAGGTTTTATGCACTTTCAAAATATGAATTCTAGATACATCTCAGAACCTTTGATTATAATTTCCTTAAATATGAGTCATTCAAATCTACTGTTTGACTTAAGTCATCTCTACATGCAATCAAGTCACATATCTTTGCACATATCTGCAAGGAACGTCTAACGCTTTCAAAAAAGTAATGAAGTGACTTCTGAGTATTTGGCAATGCCAATCAGGAAGGATTCAATCATGTAAATTGGCTCTTCTAAATAATTCACAAACGAGCCCCAGACTTGCAGGGGGAGCCAGTGTGCTCAGAATGCACAAAAATACAGTAAAATACAGTACAGAACAACTTATGTGTTAAGAATTCAGTTACTCCCTTGATAATACTGTGCCAAGTAATCCTTTTTAACATATGAAGAATGGACAAAGTATATACAGCATTTTTAAATCCTCATCTTCCATCTTCTGATCACAACAATCTGGGAGTACCATCTCATGGATTTAACTAACAATAGTTGCAGTAATATGACCAAAAGCATTTCTAGAATTATGAAGTCATTAAAAAGCAAGTGAAAATAACAAGTAAGGCATACATAGGCAGTTTATGATGTTAAAAAAAAAAAGGCTAATTGACAGGGAGTAGATAATTTCACTTTTGATTTATTTACTCAATACTGAACAAAAAGTTTAAAGATACTCACTGTGGTCAGTAGTTCACAGAATTGCTTAAGTTTGAAATGATTTTTAAGATTATTAACTCCAAACATTAGCCAAAGACTGACAAGTCCTTGAATAAACCATGTCCCTAAACACTATGTCTACATGACTCTTAAATACCTCCAGGGATGGAGACTCCACCACTGCCCTGGACAACCGGTTCCAATGCCTGATAACCTTTTCAGTAAAGAAATTCTTCCTCATATACTATCTAAACTTCCACTGGTGCAACTTGAGGCCATTTCCTCTTGTCCTATCACTTGTTACTTGGTTGAACAGACCAACCCCCACCTCTCTACACCCTCATTTCAGTAGTTGTAGACAGCAATAAGGTCTCCCCTCAGCCTCCTTTTCTCCAGGCTAAACAACCCCAGTTCTCTTGGCCGTTCCTCATAAGATGTGCTCTAGACCCTTCACCAGCTTCGTTGCCCTTCTCTGGACATGCTCCAGCACCTTTGTGTCCTTCTTGTAGTGAGGAACCCAAAACTGAACACATTACTCAAGGTGTGGCCTTACCAGTGCCGAGAACAGGAGTAAGATAACTTCCCTGGTCCTACTGGACACATTATTCCTGATACAGGTAAGGATGCCATTGGTCTTCTTGGCTACCTGGGAATTCTGCTGAGTCATGCTCAGACAGCTATCAATCAACACCCCTAGGTTCCTCTCTGCTGAGCAGCTCTCCAGACATTCAACTCTGTAGTGCTGGTGGGTTTTGTTGAAGCCAAAGTGAAGAACCCAGCATTTGGCCTTATTGAAACTCATGCAAATGGTCCTTGCTATCCCTCTGCACAGCCTCCCTACTCTCAAGCAGATTAACACTTCCACCCAGCTTGGTGTCATTTGCAAACTTACTGAGGGTGCACTCAATCTCCTCATTCAGATCATTGATAAAGATGTTACACAGGAGTGTCCCCAGTACTGAGCCCTAGGGAACACCACTCGACCAGCTGCCAACTGGATTTAACTCCACTGACAACCACTCTTTGGGCATACTATACTTTTTATTCCATCCTATGCTCTACGGAAATAATTCATGCTATATGAAGCACAGTAGTTGATGTAATATGTAGTATTCAGTATTTACGGTAAAAACATTCTGTGTCATCTCTGTCATTTAGCATTGGGCAAGATCCAGTGTTGTGGGTTGACCCTGCCTGGATGCCAGATGCCCACCAAAGCCCACTGTATCACTCCCCCTCCTAAACTGGGCGGGGGGAGAAAAATATAAGGAAAGGCTCATGGGTCGAGATAAGGACAGAGAGAGATCACTCACCAACCACTGGCACAGGCAAAACAGACTCGACAACCCCGGGGCAAGGGAAAAACAGCCTCGACTTGGGGGAAAAATGAATTTTAATTTGTTACCAATCAGATCAGAGGATAATGAGAAAAAAAACCTAATCTTAAAACACCTCCTTCACCCCTCCCTTCTTCCTGGGCTTAACTTCTCTCCCGATTTCCACCTCCTCCCCCCCAGGGGCACAGAGGGACAGGGAATAGGGGTTGCTCTCAGTTCATCACACATTGTTTCTGCTGCACT
>NW_010296432.1:0-11900 GCF_000700745.2 Antrostomus carolinensis | reverse complement strand
CTTCCAACCCAACCCATTCTATAATTCTATAAGCAGCTCCTGCACAATGGAACCTAACTAAATACTGCAGTGAGCTGTTGCTGTATCTGACAACTTCTTCCTTTGCCCCTTGAGGGCTTGTTTTGCATAACCCCATGGTCAAGAGTGATGCAAGTCACCCGTATGGCTTTGACTGCAGGACTACCACAGATAGGAGGAGGGTGGATGGCAGGGTTGGCTGCTTCTACAGTCTGTTTTGCTGGCAGACATGTGGAGAAGGTAGCTTCCCTCTCAGTCACTGCAATTCCATCTTCAGCTCCACAGGCAGATCTGGAAGAGGACATCTGCCTAGGATCTTAAGGTGGAATTATTTTTAATTGCCTTTTGACAGCCGTAGTGTGGACATCTGCAATTTGGCTGATCAGTTTATACTCTGTTTACAGTCAATGGAGGAAAATAGGCAGGATTAGACATCTGTTTAGAGTGTGGTGAATTGTGCACAGGAAGTGTATTTCTTTCCATCAATAACAGTCTCGGGTGACTGGCTGCTGTGTAGATAGCTTCACTGTAGGTGCTGATATTTGATGAATTTAATTCCCCTAGTCAGTGTCTATCTTACATGTCCCTGTGGGAGCAATTTAGTGGGTGTTGCTGTGTGAATCCCACAGTGTGAATTGGGCAGTCATGATGCTGGACATCCCAATACGAGTAGAAATCCACAGAGGAACTAACTGCATTTTATCTGTCTATTTAAAAAATGAAAGATGAGAGAATAGATGTTTCAGACAGCTGTAGCTGTTAAATTGTTGTTGGGTGTATAAAGTCCTCAGGATAAAGAAGCAATTTCAGTAGTGTCTGTTGATATTTTTAGGATCAGAATAGTGTTTTAAAGTCTGTTCTATTCAGTGAGATTTAAAAGTTTCAGATAAAGTGTGCTAATTAAGTATTTGACTTTTTTTTACAGATGCTATTTATTTTTATTTCTGCTTGTGCCTTAAGTGCTCAATGATTAATAGAATCCACTTGGAGAAGGGAACTGGAAAATAATGACAGTGCAAGGAGAGTGAAATGGTGTTGGTTTGCTGTAAACAGTATATGATGTTCTGCTGCAACTCAGTGCAAAAAATATTTCTGCATGGGTATAGTTGGTAAAACTTAATCCCCAGGTGAATCAAGAATGTAAAACTATTCTCATAATCTGTGTAATGCTGATGCTTTTCTTCAGCAGGAGTATTTAATGAATTGAAGATCCATCTTTTATTTTAAACGGCTTATAAGCTTATACAAGCTGTGCTTTATTGCTGTATGGTTCTGTGCTGCTAGCTTTCTGCTTGGGAATTTGAGCTAAATCCTGCTTTATCTTCAAGTTTCTCTGACTGTGGACTTCAGGGTTTCTCTCTGTATTTCTATTACTTGGAGTACAGTTCTTTCATGTAATGGGAGCCTGTAGCTCTTATATTGTAGCTCTTAGCAGTAAACTTTAGATTCTGCATAATCCTTTCACTTCCTCTGTTTCATATGTTAAGGTACTTGACAGTTAAGTAACCCAAGTCCCTTTTCACATATTATATGTATTTTTTTTAATTACGAGCATTGATTGGTCTTACAAACATTTCAGGCCCACGTAACACAAAACAATGAAGCTGTGTTGAGATAAATTCTCAGCGTGCATAAATTAATGCACCTTCTAAAGATTTTCTGCCTCTGTAAATTTAGTCGGAGGATCTAACCCTTTAGTTGTTAGAGACTTTGTTATTTCCTGACAATTTTTTGGCTTAGAAGATTAATTTCACAGAATAGCAGAATGGTTGAGGTTAGAAAGGACCTCTGGATGTCCAGCCCAGTTAATCTAGTCCAACCCTATTTGACACAAATATAAACTTGTTTGCTTCTTCTAGTAATCAAGTAATTTCTTAAAAAGAAAAAAAAAAAAGATAGGTGAGACCTGTCCTAACGTCTCTCCACCACTCTTTCAAAAACAGTTATATGGGATTTATGACTATTTCAAGGAATTGTACTGATCTTATTGCCAGCTTTTTCCATGACGAGAAAGATGAACAGAATTATACATCATGTAGGTGCTCAGGAAGGAGGAAACACACTGCCAATAGCTACTAGGCATGTATTCAGGTGACATTTTAATGTCATGGGTCCTCTCTAAGAGCAAATGGGATGAGAAGACATTTATATCAGGTGCAGTTCCAGTTTCCTGTTATTCTGGATATCTGTGGAGATGTAGAGTCTGAATTTGATAAAATGAGAATTTCAAAATGTATTTTTCTACTGCAAATCTTTTATGCAAATGTACCTCCTGTGCTTACTGGTATGCAAAATACATCCTTGTAGGCTTGGAAAATTCACCAGAAGGCCTCTGTCTTTTTCACATCAGAAACAACCATCCAGTAACACAGCGTAAAATAAGCAGTTTCATACTGCAGGGAAGGTGAAACTGCCTGTGGTTTGTTACCATATCTGATATGTTAAGTTCTGTGTATAGCACAACCTTTGAAATCTATGCAGCTTCAGCCTTCTGATTCTCTGCTGTAAGTGCCAATGCCTTCTGCTCATGCTGCTGCCTCTATTGCTAGTGTCAGTCCAGTGAGATGTGCAAGAAATACTTGAATTTGACTAAAATTATAAATTTCAAGTTGACTTAAAAAATGTTTGTGTTTTTGCAGAGGCTTAATAAACATTAAATGCTGTTCTTTGACTCTGTCTGTCTTTAACTAGTGTGTGTATAAATAAAATTAGGTCTTTTGCAAAGTTCTTATGGGATCTTCATGGACCACACACAGCAAAAAACTAAGTTTGATGTCATAGACAGCAGTGTAACACAGCAGCAAAGTAAAGGAGAAGCAGGGATTATTCACTCCTTTCAAAGGTTAGTTACACGTGTTCATCATCTGCCACTTCTGAACAAATTCAGAACAGAACTCCCATCTTCAGAGCCCTATGCTGAAACCAGTGGACTTGATTTCTCTTTTATTAAAAAGAGGTAGAACTTTGATAAAATTATCTATTTAGATAATTAACACATTTGCAGAAGGAATTGCGAAATTCAGGCAGGAATGAGATACAAAAGTGAACAGTGGTTTATGATGGAGTCCTTACTGAAGGACTACACTCAGTGTAGTTTGTGTGGGATACTCTTGGGAAGGAAACTGTTCAGAAGATTTGAGGCTGAAGGGAGTAATGGATTCCACAACTGGAAGAGAGAAACTACCTCCGTTCCCTGCTGTAACTGGTATATTTAGAATGAGGAGGAAGCTTTATGGAAATGTTTCAAGATGAAAAATTCTGTTTCATAGACTTCATGGCCAACAGGGATAAAAACGGTAATTCAGTCTGAATCCTTGCATAATGCAAAGCAAAGAGCTTTTCATGACTCAACCCAGTGACGTCAAGTCTCATGCCATCTTCTAGAAAGGTATCCAAAGACTTCAAATAACAGAGGATCTTAACAAATTATTTATGAATATTTATTAAATTTTATCACATATCTAAATCAATTTAGCCTTAACATTCTAATAAGATATTGTTACTCCCTTTCTGACAAGATTTAAAGCTTTGGTACAGCAGGCAAAGCCTTCTGTATGGATTTAGTGGTAATCTGTTTATTCTTTGGATAAAGTACAATAGGCTTAGCTCTGCCCCTTGCTAAATCAATCTTCAGTCTCTTTTGAGAACCCCTTTTTTTGCTGTGTAACCTCTAATTTGAAATGTAGGCAGTAATGCTGTAAAGATTAATCCCAGTGACCGTTTCACATATGCCTCACATAGATAACATTTTTTCTACTCCTGCTTAATATTCCTGTGCCTTAGCATCCAAGGACTGTATGTGCCTCCTTAATTTCAAAGTTTCACTGAGAATTCACATTCAATTGCCAGTCCACAATGATCAAAGGTGCTGTAATCTGTTTTAAACAAGAATGAAGACTGCAGGTGACATATCTGTCTGAGTGTTGGCATGTACTCTTCAGCATCATCCCCCTGACTAACACTGCCTGCCTGTTTTTTGCAGGGGCAGTGGCAGTGCCCAAAAGGCTTGCACCATGTATCCAGATAGAAAACCAGACTCCATTGCAGAGAACAGTAAAAAGCACTATTCCTCTCTATGCAATGCTAGGAACAATTAAGTTTTTTGTGCTGAGAGAAGTCTCAGCACCAGAAAAGACTAATGATGTGTGGAGTATGGTTGGAAAAGACATTGTGAAGGACAGCTCTGCTGTAGCAGTGGGTATACGAGAGAATTTTAGAAACTGAAGAATGGGCCTTTTTGTTTTCTGTCTTCAGGAAAAGCCAGTTACGAAGTGGGGCTGTAAAACAAGAGAGGAAAAAGGACAGCAGGTCAGAGTCTGTGTGCACACTCACAGTTGTTTAAGTGATGTAACGTGGGACACCTATGCAAATACTCCTCTCTGCCAGGAGAACCTTAAATACGGAATCTTAATGCAGTCACCCTTCTCCATTTTACACTGTCAAGACTGATTAAATCAAAGGGAGACTAAGAGGGAACATGAATAGATAGACTAGTAGGTAGTTCAGTCACCAGCGATATAGGGAGAGTGGGAATATGCTGTTGCCAGTTCTATTACTGTACTTTCTCCAGTTACAACAGAAGTAAAAAGCATAAGCACTCAGATGGCTGTGACAAATACAGTGTCTGGCCCATATGGACTCACAAAACATGCACACAAAGTTCTACACCACATGAGATCCTTTATCTGTGGGGGAAGTGTCAGCTTCATTCTGAATTGCCCTTTTATAGGGTATAATTTGGCGGCAGGGTAAATTAAGTTACAACATTCTTGCCTGGAATCAGTATATAAGTAAGCATCTCACTGTTAAGTAAGATGTGCACTTAGTGTGTGTGTACATAAGGATCAACCCTCACACTATTATTTGGTTTGTCAGGAAAGCAGCCTTTCTCTCACACAAATATTTAGAAAAGAAAACACAAGCTTTTTGATGAGTTGTGTTTCCACCTCTAGTCTTTTCCTTTCTGCTCTATGCTGGCCTGGAGAAATCTACCTCTCCAAGCCTGGTTCCCTGTGGTATTCTTATCTTACCATTGCTTACATCTCTCTGTGAAGTAAAAATCACCTTTATTTCCTTAGCACAGTGAAGACATGGACCTGTTGGAACGGGTCCAGAGGAGGCCACAAAAATGATCAGAGGGCTGGAACACCTCTGCTGTGAAGAAAGGCCAAGAGAGTTGGGGTTGTTCAGCCTGGAGAAGAGAGAGGGGGGAGACCTTATCGCAGCCTTTCAATACTGAAAGGGGGCCTGTAAGAAAGATGGGGACAGACTTTTTAGCAGGGCCTGTAGCGATAGGACCAGGGGTGATGGTTTTAAACTGAAAGAGGGGAGATTTAGACTAGATGTAAGGAAGAATTTTTTTATGATGAGAGTGGTTGAACAGCAGAACAGGTTGCCCAGAGAGGTGGTAGAAGCCCCATCCCTGGAAACATTCAAGCTCAGGCTGGATGGGGCTTTGAGCAACCTGACCTGGTTGAAGATGTCCCTGCTCACTGCAGGGGGGTTGGACCAGATGACCTTGAAAGGTCCCTTACAACTCAAACCATTCTATGAGTCTATGTTTATCTACTAAGGGTGTTCAGCTATTTCCCAAATGTAACAAGACTGTTAGCTGCAGCTGATTTGCTGTGATACACCAGTGACACTGAAGGATTTTGCATTAGTTCAATGTCTAGCTCAGAATGGTTATCGCACAGTAATGAATGATTATGTTTGTCGTAATTACACCTGATATAATATGGCAATTATCTATACAGTGTTCTGCTTACTGTTTTGGGGCAGAAGTTGGGAAAAAAACAAACAAGTAATACAGGTTCTCTATCACTGAAGGTCAAATCTGGAGGGAAATGCAAGTTTCAGAATTCAGGGCTGTGACATTATAGCTTCCAGTTCCAGTGAAGGAGATGGGGAAATGCTCCACAGAAGTGACAGGCATGCCTGTTAGAATGTGAGGGTAGTGGAGCACATACACTGCGTAGGAACATGGATCAGCAAGATGCTGACACAGTCTTTTTGTGTGCCTCACGGCTTGTAAGCAGTTTTTAATTCTGTGTAACACTGAAACTTGTGTAGGTAAAATAGAGGCTTACAGAAAGTCACCTTTACAGTTTGGACTAAGTGAAATGAGGAAAGGCTCAGGCCATAAGAGAGCTGTGCTTGGGGATGCGACTGTGTTTGCAAATTTTATACAGTATGCTTATTACTTTAAAATGGACATGCCACATACACACTGAAATATTACTTACTGTGTTTGCAGGTCTCCTAAAATGGTCCAGACCAATTTATCTCAACATCTACATTTACTGAACTCAAACATCTGTTTTTCTATGTAGACCCGTCACTGATACAAAAGCCACCTGCACAATAATGACTCACCTGCACAACAGTCAGTCCAGTCACAGCACTAGCGTGGTCTCCAAATGCCAAAAATAAAACTCTTATATGGACAACTTCACTACCCATGGTATTAGTAACATATCTGACAGATGTGATAACAGCTTTTTCAGTAAAATCTGTACCTTAAAAGGAGAGTGAATGTAGAAAAAGTTTGCTAAGACAAAAATAAAATGGGAAGGAAAAGAATATAGAGAAGTATGTTTGTGAAATCTGTGTTATGGTCACAACTACAGCCACTGCTCTGTGCAGATTGTTTCCATTCTTTCTACCAGACATATATGCCCTGTCCCTTCTGCTACTGCATCTCCTGAAAGTGGGAAGTACTGTGCCAGCTTTACTAGTCTCTATTACTCACCTCCTAGGAACATTTGCAAATAGGCTCAGTATAGATACAGACACGATTGTCAAACACAGACACTTAAAAACTTGGCATAGCTGAGCATAGGCCATCGATGTATCAGTTCAGTTTCACACAAACTGTATTTTAAACCAGCCAAATGTTTAACAAGCCATGTCCAGCCCAGGCTGTGTTTTGGGAGCTCAGTCCTGCAAGGCTCTGTCTTGATTTGAGATAGAAAAGCAATTAAGTACTCCTCCCTCTAAGAGTTGTCTAAATATTTGCTGGATCAGACCCAACTTCACAGGACAGGTCTCCAAATTCAGATAAGAGATAGGCAGTCAGATGCTGTAGCTCCAGTGCTGCCAGTTAACATTTATTGCACACAAGCCAAATCATAAGCAGCAATATGCAGAGGTTTTAAAAAAATAGAAAATTTCCCTAGAAAAAAGAGTTTCTAGGGCACAAAGTACTTTAGTATAGTTCAATCCAGACACTGTGAAGCATGTCATATCTAACACATAATTAGTGGCACATCGGTCACTGAAATTTACCATTAAATGCTCGTGTTTTGCTTCCATAGCTCTACTAGAAATTCAGCTTTGGAGAAATAGAAAGCTGAATATATAGTCAATATTTTTCTGGGTGCCTGTTTGATGGAACAGCTAATGATACATAGAAACCAGCACTACATTCTTACAACATGTCACATGGAAACATTATTTAAAAAAAAAATCAAAATAAGATGACATTTAGTAGGTGTTTGGGTAGAAATACTTATGAACACTCAAGTAATTGGATGACTCTCATACCTCAGACTCATGACATTAAATTTGAGGCACCTTATTTGCCTTTTAACAAGCTCATTAGAATGCCTTGCTTGCCTGCAATACCCAACTATAAGCTATAGATACACTTTTCTATCCTGACAGAGACGTAGGGTGGCTGTGGAAAAGTACCAACATCCTAGTTACTTTACTAGCAACTATTGATAATTATTTATGAAGTTACTTTAGCCTCAAAAATATTTTAAAATTAACGGTTAATATATAGAAAGACTGTAACTCTAAATAAAGAAATAAGTATAAAAAAGGCACTAACTAAACATGAGCTGGGATTCCTAAAAATGGAAACAATATAATAAGGACATGCATTGGCTTATGAATCCAGGCCCTCATCCTGCACTGGTTGTACTACAGCAGATCCTCTTTCAAGTGCAGAATGGCAGAACCCAGGCTTCTGAGAACTCTTTCATGCTAGCACGAAATTGAAGGTGGAAGCTTACAGCAGGAAAGTATTTTCTGTATCAAGGATTGTCCTGTAATTTTTAGCTATCCCATTCCCTTTTCTTAATTAGATCATATTTAATTATGACTCTTTGAAAAGCAAATTAGATTTACTCTGGCCTAATACAGGTCTTTTAGGGAGAGTGATAACACAAATGTGTAAGAAATATACTTAGAATGACACAGTCCTGATTTTCTGCCATAACTTGAACTCATACAATAAGACCCCATTTATCCAGACAAGCTCACACTGTGTTATGACACAGGCTGGAGACACTAACACATTAGAGCCATTTTGCCCCACTATGTAAAGCTGTCTGTATAGACTGGTCATAACAAGGGCTGCACAGATCCTCATTCACTGGTAAGCCCTGTGCTGAGTGAAGCTCTGTCCATTTACCCACAGTGCTCACCCTGGCCATGTGGCACACCAGTATGTAGTGGGGACTCTGGCTGCAGAAGCCTCAGACAACTCCTGTACTGGGTTATGACACTCTGATTTGTACTCGCACCACAGGACAAAGTTGGGTCCTTGAAGAAGTCATGAGTTGGCTGAATTTTAAGCACAGATAAAACTCATTATTGCAGGGATTATTTTATGTGAATGGTGCCCTACAAGAACCCTGTTGTGTTAAGGGCTTGTGTGGATTCTTTAGTGTAACTGTGGCCTTCTTTGTCTTCATCCCACAATGACTCTGCTGCATAGGATCATGGAGGGGAGGAAGCACCATGAAGCTAAGTGTGTGCCTTCTAAAATGTGTTTGACTGTCAGGTTTGCCAACAGACAGACATTTTCCTTTAATGCTCTATCACAGCCTTTCACCTGTACCGGGACATTTTTGTGCCTGGCAAGTGAGATCTGGAGGTGGCAGAGGCTGTAGCACAGTAGTGTGAACGTGTGGAGGCTGACACCCCCCAGGCTCCTAAAGCAGTGCTGAAACAGCTCGTGGGATGCAGGATCAGAGGTTGCACAGGATACCAGCAGTAACTGGGAAAATTCTAAGGATCTGGAACTACAGAGAACCCCAAGAGTTGAGGGATGAAGATTCAAAAGCAGATATTTTCACAGGAGATAAGATTAACCATTACGTCAAATATTAAGGAATTCTGGTAACTCCTCCAACACAGAAATGTTCTGAAACGAGACTTGGTGTTAAAAAAATATTATAGGGCAGATTCGTAGGAGTTCCACAACCTGTGTTATGCAAGCAGTCAGTTTACACAAGCCAGTGTCCCTTCTTTCCCTTCTAGATATGGATCTGGGTATTTATGCAAACAAAATGGACTAACTCTGCATAATCCACTTTAAATGCATTTGGTTTCATCTGCTGAGTTGCCAGTTTTTATTATAATGATAAATCAATGAAAAACCTGGGCAGAATTTTAACTCTTATTTTTCTGTTAGAATGACTGTACTGACAAAGAACAATGACCCTGACCTTTACCTTCACTGCAGCCCACCCCAGACCCACAAAGCAGCTTTAGAAAACCCTTTTGATGTACTAGATGTGCCCATAAAAGCAAAGGAGCTCTGAGAACTTCAAGCTGAGAAATCCAAGATGCTTGAGAAGCTCTATGAAAGCAAAGATGTTTCCCCCCAGCTGATTTACAAGCCATACTGCCATTAGGGATTTTGCCTGAGTAAGGTGTTCCTGTTGTATATAGTGTCCTGTCTGCCATGGGACATCAGTGGTGTCTAATGGAGGCCAAAGAGCAATAGGAGAGTGCCAACTTCTGCTGACCAGCTTTAGCTCCTGATAGCAGGACTTAATTGAGAAATGGGAACTAAAGCAGTCAGGGGAAATGACCACAAGAGCAAAGTGCACCTCTATTTTTCTACCAGGCATTATTTTCTGAGCAGTGAGAAGAGATCTGAATTTTTATATTGTCTTCCTTAACAGTGCTTTCAGCAGAGAAAACCAACCTTTGTGAGTGAAAGATGCATATGTATTGCTGAGGTGCACTGAAGGTCATCATCAGTGGGGGAGAAATTTAATTCCACTTGCAAATGCAGCAGTGAGAATGCTCCAAAGTCACAATAGCAAAAATGCTAATCTTAGAACATGAGCAAAATAATTGGTACACATGTAGGCCCCAGTCTTGCAAAAACCTCTGTGCAAATGAACTCAGCGGGACTGCTTCCACATACCTGCTCTTATGTTTAACAGTCTGCAGGACTGGGCTCCTACTGGATTTTGTGACTTTTTCAAAATGGGCAGGTGAAAACTTCCTAGTTACAAAATCACCTTATAGATTCTTTGCTTTACCTAAATAAACTGTGCATCCACATTTCTAGCTAGTGGGGTTTTTTTCTCCCAAAACCAGAGCTTTAAATCTTCAACCATTTCTAGGATCATTCTCTCATCTCCTGAACAATGCACTTGGATTATAATTATCTAAAAGATTTGAAGGGATGGATTGAAGCTAAATAGTCCTCAGATCCACCAAAAATTGGCCCTTCTCCCTCATCAGCCTATTTCCCTCAGTCCAAATCTCATCCAGATCCCAGATGGGCTCTTATCTTCCTCCTACACTTGTGTTCCTCACTTCTACAAGTGACTCAGTCCAGCCCACCCCAGCAGGCAGCTGCACTGTCACCCAAAATCAGCTGTGTAGAGTGCTGCCACTAGCTTTTCTGCTTGACTCACAGCCCTGTTTGGGCTCCATCTCTAAAGGCCAAAGCCAGCAAAGGTGGAGTGCTGCACAGTCAACAAGAGCTCTTCTAGCATGTCTAGTGCTCAAAACATGGCATATCCCTGGGGAGCACAGCTGACAGAAAAATCAGAGTGCCCTGAAGACCTTCTAAAACATTGTCCAATTCATTTTGATTTGTTAGCTAATTCCAATTCTCTGAAAACGCAGAGAAATTAGAGATATTCAGTGTTACAATTTTAAAACTGATGTGGAGGTTTTCTCTCCTCCAACATGTGAAACACCTCCCAAACAAAATTGTCCATGAGTATAGCAGCAATGTGTGTCAGTCTAATTAGCAAGTACATCACTGAATACAGAGGTAGTGCTTCTGAAGCATTGATGATTGAAGGGCAAAGTTTGTAGGTGACAAACAAACTTACTTTCATGCACCCTGTACGTGTTCAGCGTTACCGGCACCTCATGACTGTTCATAAATCAGGCAAGGAGTGCTAAAACCCTGATTTGCTGTAGGGCATTGGACAACCTGCCTAACTCCTGCTTCACGATCTTTACATCAGAAATGATACCACACACAGTAAAGTGCAATGGGATTTCACTAGGAAAGGTACTCTCCAAATCCCTGCTCTTCAGGGATTTTATCCACATAATCTCCTGTACAACGAAAGAAAAAATTAGTAATAACAACGATTATCACACTTGTGCTTCCTGCATAGTCATTTCCTTCTTTTCTAATCCCAGCAGGCTGCATAAGCAGCAAAGCTGCATGCTTATGAAAAAGACATATGATAATGAGAAATACAAAATCTCATCACTTGTTTGGGTGTTGTCCTCTGGCTTTTGCTACATAATGCTGGAATGAGTATTATGCCACTCAGTGCAAGACTTTCAGGGAAGCCAAAGGCTGCACGCACAGCAACCTGAGATGTACTAGACTGCAAAAGCCATGAGCGGCTGTGGATTTTACCGGTATTTCCCAGCAGCTCAGGCCAGATGATGTGCTCAGTGCTGCACTGGCCACAAGGACAGTCCCCTGGTGCCCTGGCACTGAGCCTATTTACTAACTCTCGCTTGCCCGAGTCGCCTCGGCTTGCAATGCGGGTGCACACCGCAGACGCAGGGATGGGCAGAGACCAAAGCAGCGAGCCAGGGCTGTGAGCCGCACGGCAGCATCCTTCTGGAGGTCAGTCTGCCCACGGCAGCGGGAGGGA